>NC_041396.2:149842716-150012716 GCF_900747795.2 Erpetoichthys calabaricus
TAAGATTCATCATTTTCATGAAACTCAAACCAGAACTACCAAGAACTGCCAGAGGCACATATAAGGAACAATAGCTTGATGGAACAGGTAATAGCATATTTTGAGACCATTCCAAAACTCTGTCTCATACAATAAATTACACCACTCTTATTCTGTCCCACAAGCCATGCAAAAAGAAAAAAAACAAGTTAATTCCCCTTACAAACTTCAAAATAACACATAAAATATATTAAATCAACCCAAACTAAAGGGCTTTTCCATATGTCCTTTCCCAGAGATGTATACATAAAGGCAAGTCGCTTGAAGAGTGAGGTATCTATGCCAATAACTGTTTTAACCACAAGGGGGGCGCCAATGAGCTTCAAACCACAGACGCAATAAACAAATACAAAATATTATCCTTCCAATTCCAGAAGAGTGTCTCTCACTGCCTCCCGACTCTGACTTTGAACAGTCAAAGTAAGGAGGCTGCAGACTTCTGTTGAACTGGACCTGGGAACTGCTTCTAGTGTCACACCCATGTTTTGTCTGGAGTACTTCTAGGTTGTGTGGAAACCAGGACAGTCCTCCTCTGGAAGTGCACCCAAAGACCCCTGACAGGGCTGCGTTTTCAGACTTCAGTTCCCATGCTACCCTGTGGGTGTCCTGATTGGGTTCAGTCCCAAGGAACACTGCCACCTTCTGTGTGGAGGAATGAACTGTCCCTGGCACACCTGTTCTCCCAGTCGATCCAGTATAGCCTCTTGGCTGGCCAAAAAATCATCCTCCATCTCCGTCAGGATGCCTGTCTTTTCTCTATGGCTCCTACACTCCAAACAATCAGACTATGACATCATGAAGCAAGAACTACATGCATACAGGCACTCCATTTCATCTCCCTTAGTAACAGTCTAAACATGTCTACTTGCCTATCCAATTTAAATTATGACAAATTGTTACAAATTTGAATGATTTGCTTCCATTTTTGTAAATAAGAAGGTGTTGCTGTGGAGAATTTTGCAAGTCTTTCATGGTGCCGCTAGTTTATGATGTCTGTGACTATTTTTAAAGCTGAATGATTTTGATTTGATATCACTTATTGATCCCCAAAGGGAAACTGTCTTTTCAGATAACCTTTGGAGGTCATAGTCAGCCATTGTACAGTACCCATGGAGCAATTTTTCAGGTTCAAGGGCCCAACAGCTACAACCTGGGAAAACTGTTTTTATAATTTGGCTAAATCATAAGGCAAAATGTATTACATTGTGCTCCACATACAGTATATAGGATCACCTGTCTTTTCACACCACTTTTTGTGGTAAAGAGCACAGGATCAGCCATTGTACAGCACCCCTGGAGAAATTTTCAGGTTAAGGGCCTTGTTCAAGGGTCCAATGGAGTAAGGTCCCAACTGCCATTGATCAGATTTGAACTGGTGACCTTCCAGATAACAGTACAGATCCTTAGCCTCAGAGCCATCACTATGCCAATGACTGCTTGAAACAACAAATTGCCTGTGGTCCTAGTAACAACAGATGTCAGATCCACCAACTCCTCAGTTCTTTTTAACTCACTTCTCTTAAGCGATTTTGCATTAGTAGTACGATTGGCTAAATAAGCACAATATGCCTCAGCCGTTTGAATTAATGGATGTTGTGGACCACCTGGTGGTGTACCACTCCCCGAACCCCGACACAGACAGACTGAGACGCAAGTTTAACGCGGTATATGTTTTATTCTTCAGTGGGGAAGTGTTTTCTGTTGCTCCCTACTTCACAGCACCGTACAGAACAGTACAAAAACACCAAATAATATGATACACAGTATTTTCCTCTTTCTCTCTCTTTCTCTGTTGCCTCCACTCCTCCTCACAAGCTTTGTCCTCCACCTCCTGACTCTGGTTTGCTGATTAATGGTGAAGCGGCTCGTTTTATAGTGCACCTGGAAGTGCCCCAGGTGTTTCTTGACCCTCTTCTGGATGCATGGAAGTGGTGCCCTAAATGGTTCGGCTATAGCGGCAGCACCCATGGAGTCCAACAGGGCTGCTCCAAACTACAATTCCTGGCATGCCCTGCGGGAACCCGTGGTGCAGTAGCAACCCAGGAGGGATGTCCTGGCCATCCATCACAACATCTTTAATTTGGCTCTGAGTAAATGAGTAAGAAGTGTGTGGTGAGCGTGCCCGGAAATGGATTGGCAAACCATCCAGGATTAGTTTTGATATTCAGCACAGTGATACTGCTAGGATAATAAATTCTTTGGTCACAACAAGACAGCAATATGTATCTGCTCCTCTGGGACCCTATTATTTTGAATCTAGCATTGTTATAAACTGTTCATCTTGAATTATGAATCTGGATAAATTTAATAGGACTAATAAACATATAACTAATAAACATCCAGAATTCATGAATAATATACTCAGCTCAAAGTATCTATTGTACATATGCAAAGAAAAAGGAAGTATACTATTTTGCTAGCTGTTATTTAGTCTTTCCTATTCTGTTTTTGTTCTCAGTGTAGCTCTGGGAATCGTACCCACAGGATGGATGTATCATCAACAATGACAGACAAAATATTCCTGTACCCTATAAAATCGCAGCCATTTACTTATCTCATTAGTGTCACAGACAGCGTGCTGGCACTGTGGTTAGCACTGCTGCCTCATAGCAGTCTGGTCACAATTCACACAACATTTGCACAGTACAGCACTTCTTCCCATATCCCAACAACACATATGTTAGACTAATAGGTCACAAGAGAGAAGCCAAATGTGAGTGAATGGGGCTATATGAGGACCCTCCAATGTGTGGGCAGAGTTTGACATTTAGGCATGGGATGGTGGGGCAGACAAACCATAAAAAATAATTGCAATTTTTACAGCCACAACTGTACTGCTACCTACTGTCACATACGCGTGAGTAAGGGGCAGCCTACGGGATCAATGGAGTGCAGAAAAACACAAGACAGGGTTACAGGACAGCACATTAATGCCTTTCTCTTTTCCTTGCCAGGAAACAAGAAGACCTGAGAACCGACAAACCGTAACCTGACACGCCAAAGACAACAACAAACTCGCACTTCCGCATCAACCTACCATCCACCCACGACATTTCCGACTCCCTGCTGATGTCCTCACTCCCGACTCCATCTGATGACGTCACCTTTACCCGACTCCTGGTCCGTCAGTCTCATTTCCCCTACAGCTGTTCCATCACATAAATCCTCCCCCCCGGGCAAACTGTTCTCTGTCTCCAGTGTGACTTTTGTTATTCTTGTGACCAGTACTGCAGTACTGTACACTATACGGGGATGTTTTCCCAACTCTTAACACTGGTTTCTGTCTCTTATCCTCGTTCACAATGCATTACTTACATCATATCTCAATAACATAATATAATAATAATATAAAGTTACAGTATGAAGTAAATTCTCTTTTACCTTAATATATTTAACTCTTCAAAATTGTGAAAAACTACGCAAGTATGTTAATGATATTTAAATGAAAGAAAATACTGCCTTTTTTAGTTTGTTTGCCTGCTTATTGTAACAGTGGCAAAATAAGCAGATTATTAATTTTTAAGCAAGTTAGAAAATGTATGCATGGTGTTTTTTGGCCTGGAATAAATGATTTGGATGTTGCAACATTTTAAATTTTTTCTGTACTTTATCAAATAGATATTTTTATTAAAAATTTCATTAAATATTTTTTTCAAAAGGTGTGTGTGCAACATGTGATGGGTGTTTGTTCAGATTGCCGTGCCACTTGCACCCATTACCAAGGATCAGTTTGCCAACAGGAGTGGTTATTGGATGCGGTAAAAGATGAGACTAGCAAAGATAAAGAGTTGGGTCAACAACTTGGTGACCCCAGGGCTGTTTATGGGCATAGTTGGCATAGGCAAGCACCTCTAGTGGTCAGGGTGCATTACCACAGTCCCGTGTAGACATTCCTATCTTTATTTTGTTTAGAAAAATTTGTCTGGACTGGACCAGAACACAAAGAAATGTTTATGTTGTTTGCCTCAGCAGCACCTGCACTGTCTGCACTATGCACAGCACAATCTGTTGCCCAGAAATGGCTCTGGGCAACACAACATTTTTTTAAAACAATATAGACCTACAAATACTCGGACTCAAAGCAAATGTCCGATTATATTGTTTTACACCATTTTCCCATACTAGCGATGTTCGGTTTAATGTTTGACGACCCACACAGTCCAACAATAACGCAAACAACAATGATGATATTTTCGAAATATATTTGCATACGGCGTACAAACAAGATAATGGTTATCCCATAATTTTTTTCACTGTGCTGTTAAGATCTTCCCCATTTAAGAGACAGACATGGTGAAATAAAATTAAATGATTAACATGGCAACAGGACTTTAGTTCTTGAGTGAATTGCTAAAAGCTAATTTAACCTGAACTATGATCGTATTCCACATGGACATACGTTAAAATTTGTGTTAAAACTTATCCTCCTCTGTTGCTCACCACCATTTGTGAGATTTGCTCTGGGCATGCTAAAGCAGTTGTGAGTTTTTTTGGATAGGTAGATTGTATTATTTGCATATGCATGCATATGGTAAATAGGAATTGTGGGTAAAGATTCCTATTTAAAAATAGTCATTATATTCTCAGTTTCACTGAATTTTGTCATTGTGCTAAGTTTTCAATTGATTTTATTAATTTAAGTAACATGTATATGTAACGGTAATGTCTTAGTTAAAAACAATTAAAAAATATGGGTTAAGAGGTCATGTGGAGAGAAGGGGCTCAGGCAACAGAAGTGACATCAGCGATGGAGTGGCTGTCCATTCTGAAGAGGGAGGAGAGGAGAAGGCGGATTAGATGTCAATACATGGTGACACGGGTAGCTACCATCACCACAGGCCCTTAAACTTTCTTCTATCCACACATGCATGACAACTAGAAAGTGAGAAAAGCACTGTATATAAAATATATCATACAAGTTGAAATAACCTCTCTCAAGCTAAATCTTAAAACAGTAAACTATTCCATAACTGAAGTCATGCAGAATGATTCTTTTAACACTAGAATCCTTGAAGCCTTTAAAAACCTCATAATCCCGGGCCACCTTAAATTCCTTTGCACCTCTCCATTAGCATCTTTTGTTTTGCAAATGTGTCGATCAGCACTAGCAGCAAGCAAACTACTATCCCATCCACCCCACCGACGGAGCTCAACTCAGAAAAAAAGTTCTCCCTGCTTTATCTAGGTGTGAGGTGAATGGAGTTGTGTAGGGTAAATAATATATTGTTATTTGGAACACATGCATTTCATGTGTGTTCCATGTCTACAACAATCTATATAAATGTAGGGTGACAGGAAATGCGGGAAACGCAAGAAATGTTGAACAAATACCTAAAACAGAAACACTTTTCATGTTATAGTACTAATGACAAAATTTTGACATGAAGTGTATAATGTGCCAAGACTGAAGTCCAATTCAAATAAATACTTTCACAAAAGGTATACATATAACAAAACAAGTGCACTTTTATACAAGAATATAACCGAAGATAAAGAAATCAGGTTAGGGTATGACATTGACATGACCGCTTGGGTGGTGCAGTGGTAAAAGCTGCTGACTCATAATCAAGAGATTGCCAGTTCAATCCTGGGTGCTTCCTAGAATTACCATTTGAGTAGTGAGCTGCTGTTATTGTTACTATTATAGAATAAACACATACATTTGATTTGAGTCTGTAACAGCCGGTGTAAATGTATGGTACTTGTAAAAGCGTTTTTTTTTTGTTCAGCTTTATTCTTTCAGTCACGTTCACGCTCTACCTCCCCCCAACCCCGATCTGACTTTGTTAGTTTTCAAATAAAGATGCGCTATAACAGAGGTGAACTCAGATGAGAACGAGGGTTCTACATCGGGGAAAGAAAACAGAAGTGTTCCCCGCAAGAAACGTCCACTTACACATAAGAACAATGCAGCTGCACCAGACGTAAAGGCGATAGATGGTACCGTTTGGATGCAGCAACAGGTTCCTGCCAGTGAGTCTACCACACACATGTCCTTCAATGAAACAGCAGGGCTTACAGAGCTTCCCAAGGTATCGTGCAAAGTTCTGTTTGTGATTATGCTTTGTCATGGTCTTTGTATAAAAAACATTTATGTGTTACTTATATAAAATCCAGATGAAATAATGTGTTCCAAATATTTAATTTACCCTATACAACTCCAGGCACCTCACACCATGATAAACAGACTTGAGCTCTGAGAATCTTCTGTGCAACTTGAGCTGCGGCAGTGAGGGGATAGGATAGCAGGCTGCTTGCGGCTTTGGCTGATTGACACATTTGCAAAACAAAAGATGCTAAGGGAGGAAGGAATCTGAAGGAATTTAAGGTGTCACGGGATTTTCGTAGGCTTCAGGGATTCTAGTGTTAAGGATAGTCAATAAGCAAAAGAGAATTGCTTACAACAGGATTTATTTAATAATAATAATAATAATAATACATTTTATTTATATAGCACCTTTCCCATGCACAGTTATTGTATTTTTGATTATGAACATATTTATATGAGGTGTGGCCTTACAAAAACTTTTGAAGAAAAGAAAAACCTTTTATATGATATTTATTTTATTAGCATAGTTCATCCATTAGGATGAGCCAGGTTTCTCAAGCATTCCATTAAGTCTTCCCATGATCCAATGGACATTTGCTCCATCCAGGATTGGATCCTGCCTGACACCTAATGCTGCTTGGATAGGCTCCAGTCTCCATGACCCTAGGTTGTGTGCATAAAATGAATGAATGAATGATAAAGTGTATTGCCCATTTCTAATAAGATGAACACTCACATAAAAAGGTTAGCAGCAATCCAAAAATGAATCATGTTCTTTCAAGTAATTCTACTCAGCCTGAAAATGCTTCTGCTCTTCAAACATGTCTTATAAAATCTAATAATAATTCTTAATCTGGAATATTGACTCAGCTGCTATGAATCCTCTGAGCTCCTCCTGCATACTGAAAGTTGTCCTGTTGTGCTCCAGAGGTTTACAATCTCCTGCATTTCTTTCCCTTCTTCAATTTCACAAGTCCAGCGACCATATCTGTAAACTAAGTGTAATCAGCAGAATCAAATACTGGGGCTGATCTTTATAAGTGACCTATAAATTCACATGGAAATTTTCCATTGTAGAAAATCCTTGTCTACAGTCTCCCCTCCCTCTTCTCTACCAAGCATGTAAACTCAGCATGCTTCAATTTGTGAATAGTTTGGAACAAACATTTGGATTTGACCCAAGCACTATGGCAGAAGTGGGATGCTCCTAGAATATTAAATTCAACTCTGGTTAATTTGACATGAATTTCTTTAAATTTGTTTTCCTAGCTAGATGTTTGTGGCTTCAAGCTACTTTAATGGAAGGATGTTATCACCACCACCCACCCCCAATTCTTCGAAGTTTCTTAAAAACAAAATTATTTATACAGCTGACATTTTATCTGAAGCCTGCAAGAAACATTAGAAAATAAGGAAATAGCACTTTGTTCAACAAATCACAAACATTATTTTCTGGAGAAATTGTGCCAGTATGGCCTTGTGGGATACCTACTGCCATTTTTCCATCCTTTCCTTTCCTTTTCCTTGCTTCACTTCGGGAGAAATTGTGATTAATATGGACATCCATTTTAATCCACACTCCTGGGAACATCCACATACTGGACCATTTAACATTGCTAGTTAAGCTAATCTGAATCTTTTTGGGTTGTCGGAGGAAAACTGGAATATGTGGAAAAAATTGCATATAGACACACACACACATACAGGGAGAATGTACATCCTTCACACAGGCAGTTATCAGGGATTCAGAACTGAAGGCCGAACTTTGAACTATGCGGTAGCAGCACATACCACTGTACCAAACCAACAAGCAGTAACATAACATTCTCAAACACAGCTCAGGGTGCAGGGAGCTGGAATCTGTCCTGGGTGCAAGGTCCACTAAAACATACATACATTCAACCTTGAAACCAACTAGAATTGCCATTTAATCAAACCAGCACGTCTTTAGGGACGTTGGAAGAAAAATCCAACCAGATAGAGGAAGTACATGAAAATTCTACTCAGACAGTGACTGAGGGAGAGATTGGAACCAGAGACACTGGACCTGAGAGGCAGCAACACTAAACACTACTTTACAACGAATGGGAATTTGAGGGTTGTCCATTTGGCAGTTCCTTCTTCTCCTATTACCCTGATCATTAAATAGCCAATGATCTAAAGAAATATCTAAAAGTTCTGAATTTCCTATTATCATTTGTGTCACATCCTAGCTATCTATGACTATCTCTTTCAAATGTAAATCTAAATAATTTACAATTAAAAATGTATATATACAATTTATATCTTTATCTATATAATACAACGTTGACTGTGTGAAATATAAAAGGACACAGAGAACCAATTAAGGGTTGGGGAAACCATCCCCGTATAGTTTGTACAGCTCAGGCCAAACAGTAGCGCTGATGTATCGGTCGTATGCATGTCAGACAGAGATACAGTTTCCAGAGGGAGGTTTTATCGAGTGGAACCGGAAGAGGTACAGTCGTAGGAGAAATAAGGGTGATGGAGGTGAGGTGTGATGAAGGTGATGTCAGCGTGGGAAGCCGGAAGTGAGGATGTCAATGAGGGACCGGAAATGAAGTCATCACGGGGGACTGTAGACTGATACAGAAGTGTAATATTGGTAAGTCGCCCGTTTATGTTCAGGCTTCGTATCTTCATTTTTCCTGCTGAAAAAGAGAGAAAGGCATTGTCACGCATGCGTGCTTGGGGAGCCGCAGAATGACTCGGGGAGTAGCGGAAACCCGAAAGCCATAAGGGATTGGCGGGCAACTAACCATTCTCTCCTTATTTTCCCCAGAAAGAAGGAAACGCCGACACCCTGAGCAAGCTCCCGTTCATCCACTTCCTCATCCTCCTCCTCTCTGATGACATCATGATTACAGGATGCACCTGCAACTCATTACCCACACTCCCTCTGTTTATTCCGGTCCGCCCTATAAAGGTTCCCCCATCACACCAGCATGGGGTTCAGTGATACTCTGTTGTAATACTCTGGACTGTTGTAATGAATTTGCAAACTGTACAGTATACGGGGCCGGAAAACCCCAAACCTTTCTGTGCTGTATTCTCTTTATTTTTACAGCATCAATGCGCTGTCTAATAGTCTCCTCCTGCGGTTTTCCATGCTCTGTTGAGCCTGTTGGCTGCCCCTTACTCACTCGTGTGTGACAACTGATTGACTCACTCACTCTTCAACAAAAATACTATTTCAAGTTAAGTCAAGTCATGTAGCATTTATTGTCATTTCAATCATATACAGTTAGCACAGTATATAGTGAAACAAAACAATGTTCCTCCAGAACCACGATGCTACCTAGATCACAAAACTACAAAAAAACACACACAACAACATGAAGTGCAAATATGCAAGCATGTGCAAACTTGCAGGACTGTGCAAAGACAAACAGTAGTACAAATGAAGACAGTGCCGCAACAATCAGTACACATTTATGATATCTGAAGGTACCACAAAAAAAAAGTAGCAGGTTGTGGCAAAATGTGACAACATCTTAATAGAAGGAACAAATGTAAACAGGACACCAGACATAGAAAGAAGGTAACAGTAGAACAATAAATATATAGGCATGATCTATTTGAGTGGAAAAGTGTGTATGTGATATCAGTCTAGCCCAGGGGTTGGCAAAGTCGTTCCTGGAGGGCTGCAGTGGCCGCGGGTTTTTGTTCCAAACCAGCTGCTTAATTAGAAAACAATTCTTGCCAATAACTACATTTCATGGCTTGTTAGTTATGTCAAGTCATTCTCATATCCTAGATTTTTTTGAAGTGTAAAACGGATGGGTAATTCTCAGTCCTTCACTTTTTTCTCTTCTCATTCCTTCCAAGTATTTAATTAAACCAAATAGTGCACGATAAATACACACAGGTGTAAATGATAACAAACTAAATGGAGAAAAGCTGGTTTCTTTTGTCATTTGCATCTTATTGCTAATAAGGAGCAATTAAAAACCAAGACTGCAGCTGTTTAAGACTTAAATAAGAAATAAGGGTTCAAAATCTTAATGAGGGAGATAACTAAAATGAAGCAGAAGTGTTTCTACAGCAATAAGTGCTTCTTATTAAACAACTGGGTTGGAACAAAAACCTGCAGCCACTGCGGCCCTCCAGGAATGACTTTGCCCACCCCTGGTCTAGCCCCTAAGTGTTCAGGAGTCCAAATGCTTTGATGCCTTTTTCCAGACAGCAGGAGGGTGAATATTTTATCTGAAGGGTGTATTTGGTCCTACACAATGTTGGTGGATTTTTAGATTGCAGCATGAGGTGTACATATTCGTAATGGAGGAAAGAGAGATTCCGATGATCTTTTCAGCTGTCTTCACTATCCGCTTTAGGGTCTTTCGATCCATGACAGTGCAATTCCCAAACTAGACAGTGATGCAGTTGCTCAGGATGCTCTCAATAGTCCCTTTGTAGAAAGAGGTGAGCATGAAGTGGTGGGAGATGGGCTTTCTTCAGCCTTTGCAGGAAGTAAAGATGTTGCCGGGCTTTCTTGGATATGGAGTTGGTGTTGCGGGACCAGGTGAGGTTCTCCACCAGATAAACACCAAGGAATCTGATGCTCTTGACTATCTCCATGCTTTGCCATCAATGTGCAGCGGAGAGTGGTCGTTTCTAGATCTTCTGAAGTCAGCAACCGTCTCTTTTTTTGTCTATATTCAGAGAGGGGTTCTTGGCTTTGCACCAGTCCAGTAACTGCTGTACTTCCTCTCAGTAGGCTGACTCGCCATTCTTGATGATGAGGCCCACCACAGCTTGATGATGTGGTTTGAGCTGTCCATTGCTGCACAGTCGTGAGTCAGTAAAGTGAACAACAGTGGACTAAACACACAGCCCTATGGAGCACCAATGCTCAGTGTAGTGGCACTGGAGATTTTTTTTCCAAACCTGACTGACTGAAGCCTCTCAATCAAAGAGTCTAGAATCCAATTGCAGAGGGAAGTCTTTAGGCCCAGCAGGCTTAGCTTTCTAATCAGGTGCTGAGGAATACGTGTGTTGGATGCCTATGAACAACATTCGCACATACAGTATGTGTCCTTCTTTTCCAGATAAGAGAGGGCCAGATGGATGGTGCTGGCAATGGCATTGTCTATTGAACAATTTCAGCAGTATGCAAACCGCAGGGGGTCCAGTGAAAGGGTCACCAGGGTCTTAATGTGCCTTATGACAAGCCTCTCAAAACACTTCTTGATGATGGGTGTGAGTGCAACTGGATGACAGTCATTGAGGCAGGACACTGATGACTTCTTTGGCACAGGAATGATGGTAGTAGTTTAAAAGCATGTTGGAACAAAGGTGTTGCTCAAGGAGATTGTTGGTGAAAACACCCACCAACAGGTTTGCACATTCTCTAAGCACTCTGCCAGGGATATTGTCTGGTCTAGCAGCCTTCCATGTGTTGACTATGCAAAGAGTTTTCCTCACGTCAGCTGTGGTCAGAAGCAATACTTTGTTATTGGGAAGATGCAATCTCAAGGGTGTTTTGCTGCTGACTGCTGGTACTCTTAGATGCATCCCAGCTCTCACCCTGGTCATCTGTTCCACTTCATCAACCCTCAGCCCCTAACCAGAGCACTGAAAATAGACTTCCCTCTGACTCCTGCTTTATGATCTTGACACTTAATACATTAAGGGAGAACCAGGTAGATACAAAAGAAACACAATTTCAAACGCCTTAAAAGTTTACCCATGCAAGATATGCTGCATAGTAGTGTGTATATAGCATGGTGTTTTGAAGCTTTAAAGCTAGCTCACTTACACAGTATTTTGTTCTCACCTCGAGCTTTGCTCCTGCCTCCCTTTAATGGAATGTTTCCAAGAAGACGTCTTCAAGTTCTTTTAATCTGAAGAAACAACTGCTGGAGCAAAACAACTAAGAAGTTCTTAAGTATGCAGTGTACTTGAATAAAGACCCAATCCTGAATAAAGTTCCAATATTTACCTTCACGTGCCAGAATAAAAGTCTCTTTGCCCAGTTCTCTCTTTGTTGTCTTTTTGTGCAACTCAGAAGCCCAAATGCTACAATATACTGTACATTAATATCTGTGGGCTTTAAGAGGTGACTACATACAAATGATGAAAAACACGAGTTACACCAAAAACAAATGAAAATTGTAAACATCTAATAATGATAATATATACTCAGATTTCACATTATTCCTACCAATTTATAGTAGTATACAGTATTAGTAATATACAGAAAAGCACTGAGTTAATTACATAGGACTTCTGACACATCCAATTAACCGATGGCACTATAACTGACACCCATTGTCTTATGGAATTTCCCTGGTACCAAGTTGGGTAACACTTCTGGGTTATAGATCCTTGCACCCACCCCTTCTAGCCTGGCTTCCTCTTAAAGGGTTTCACAGTCATCTTGAGCCACTCATGTCTGAAAAGATGTCTCACTTACAATCATATGAAAAAGTTTGGGAACCCCTCTTAATTCTTAGGATTTTTGTTTATCATTGGCTGAGCTTTCAAAGTAGCAACTTCTTTTTAATATATGACATGCCTTATTGAAACAGTAGTATTTCAGCAGTGACATTAAGTTTATTGGATTAACAGAAAATATGCAATATGCATCATAACAAAATTAGACAGGTGCATTAATTTGGGCACCCCAACAGAGATATTACATCAATACTTAGTTGAGCCTCCTTTTGCAAATATAACAGCCTCTAGACGCCTCCTATAGCCTTTGATGAGTGTCTGCATTCTGGATGGAGGTATTTTTGACCATTCTTCCATACAAAATCTCTCCAGTTCAGTTAAATTTGATAGCTGCCAAGCATGGACAGCCTGCTTCAAATCATCATATAGATTTTCGATGATATTCAAGTTAGGGGACTGTGACTGCCATTCCAGAACATTGTGCTTCTCCCTCTGCATGAATGCCTTTGTAGATTTCGAACTGTGTTTTGGGTCATTGTCTTGTTGGAATATCCAACCCCTGTGTAAGTTCAACTTTATGACTGATGCTTGGAACATTATCCTGAAGAATTTGTTGATACTGAGTTGAATTCATCCAACCCATGACTTTAACAAGAGTCCCAGTCCATGAACTAGCCACAGAGCCCACAGCATGATGGAACCTCCACCAAATTTGACAGTAGGTAGCAGGTCTTTTTCTTGGAATGCGGTGTTCTTCTTCTGCCATGCAAAGCGCTTTTTGTTATGACCAAATAACTCAATTTCTGTCTCATCAGTCAAAGCACTTTGTTCCAAAATGAATCTGGCTTGTCTAAATGAGCAGTTGCATACAACAAGTGATTCTGTTTGTGGCATGAGTGCAGAAAGGGCTTCTTTCTCATCACCCTGCCATACAGATGTTCTTTGCGCAAATTGTGCTGAATTGTAGAATGATGTACAGATACATCATCTGCAGCAAGATGTTCTTGCAGGTCTTTGGAGGTGATCTGTGGGTTGTCTGTAACCATCCTGCACATATGCCGCTCCTGTATTTTTCTTGGCCTGCCAGACCTGCTAACTTTGACAGCAACTGTGCCTGTGACCTTCCATTTCCTGATTACATACCTTACAGTTGAAATTGACAGTTTAAACCTCTGAGATAGCTATTTGTAGCCTTCCCCTAAGCCATGATACTGAACAATCTTTGTTTTCAGATCTTTTGAGAGATGCTTTGAAGATCCCATGCTGTCACTCTTCAGAGGAGAGTCAAAGGGAAGCACAAATTGCGATTGACCACCTTAAATACCTTTTCTCATGATTGGACACACCTGTCTATGAAGTTCAAGGCTTAACGAGCTAATCCAACCAATTTGGTGTTGCAAGTAATCAGTATTGAGCAGTTACATGCATTCAAATCAGCAAAATTACAAGGGGACCCACATTTTTCCACAGCCAGTTTTTCACATTTGATTTAATTTCATACTGCTTCACTAAAAATCTTTCTTCAGAAAACACATCAGTACTCAGATGTTCCTAGGAAATGAAAGACATACCACTGTTATCTTTTTTGTTGAAAGTAGAGTAAATTATTATGCAGGCTGAGAGGGGTTCCCAGACTTTTTCATATGACTGTATTTCTGCAATTTTCTTTTGTTTTTGAAGGTTCGCCTTCATGGTGCTTCAATTGTTTATCTCTCTCTTGTGTTTTATCTTACTATATATACAGTATGTAAAAAACCTCACACTGTTCAGATAGACACAGAGGCACGTATGAAACAACACAAGACTTTTATTTTCTTCACCCGTGGGTGTACGTCTTCCCCGTGACCCACAGGCAATACACAGTCCAACAAGCACTATTACAACACACCAACAGTTTTCTCCCTTTTACCACCACTCCTCCTCAAGCGTAGTCCTCCTCCTCCTCCCGACCCTGGTTCCCTGAGTGGTGGTGGCTGGCCCTTTTTATAGCCCACCCGGAAGCGTTCCAGGTGCTTGATCACCTGGTCCTAATTGCACTTCCGGGTGGGGCTGAAGATTCGTCCAGCCAGGCTGTTGAAACCAGACAGTCCCCCCTAGCGGCCACCCCGGGCCCCATCCAGGCTGTGGAGGACTCCATCTCCCATGGAGCCCTGCGGGAGGTTGGGGAATCACCGTCGGCCAGGGAGGCTGCCACCAAGCGTCCCAGGGGAGGTACTGAACTGCCCATGGCTGGTCCCCCGGAACATAAGCAGCAGGGGCGTCCCGGCCAGGTTTGCCACAATATATATATATATAGCCAAACAAAGATATGTACTGTATATATGTATATACAGTATATGTCTATAGAAGGTTGCTGGTTCAAATCATGTTACTGCCAGAAGGGATCCAACTCCGTTGGGCCCTTGAGTAAGGTCCTTAGCCTGAAAGTTGCTCCAGGGACTCTGTATAATGGCTGATCCTGTGCTCTTACCTCCACAACGTCATGTGTAAATACAACAAAGTGATCCTATATGTGTGGAGCACGAAGTAATAATTTTGCCTTGTGAGTTAGCTAAATTATAAAAGCAACCTTCCCAGGTTGTAGCCACAGTCAACCACTGCCTCCTACTTCCCTCTACTGTGTACCTGGAGGTCAGCTATGCTGGGGGTGAGTCGGCCATAAGTGACTGTGCTTCAGAAGTCCTTACCACCCCGCTATACAGAATAGATTACTTTTTCATTATTTTTTTATTTGCTTTAAAGGTTGTCTTCAAATCAGTATTACGTAATATTCAGGTCAAATGAGAAAGCATGTAGAAAGCAGAGAAACATAAATATGAAGTAATCACTCAAAGAAACCTTACTGCTCCCATTTGCTATATTAGAGCCATAATAGCTGCTCCTGGAATTGTGTTACAGCTATAAACATGGGAGTGCAGCTTTTGTTAGACTTTGTACAAAGAATCTTTTTCTTTGAATGAGTTTGTATTTTGAGAATAATAAGTAGAATATGTGTGACACAGTAACTCAGTGTTTCTTACTGCTACCTCACAGATCCAGCGTCCAGGGTTTAATAGCCATGCCCAGTCATTGTCCATATGGAGTCTACTGATTTTCCCCATGTCTGCGTTGAATCTTCCTGTGAGTGTTGCATATTTCTGGTTCACTAGTGATTCTGAATCATCCCTGTGTGTATGAGAGACAGAGAGATAGAGAGAAAAAGTGTGTGTGTGTGTGAGTGGGCCTTTTGATGGACTGGCAGCCAGTCCAGGGTCAGGCTCCATCACTCCATGACCATGAA
Source organism: Erpetoichthys calabaricus (assembly GCF_900747795.2). Taxonomy (NCBI): domain Eukaryota; kingdom Metazoa; phylum Chordata; class Cladistia; order Polypteriformes; family Polypteridae; genus Erpetoichthys; species Erpetoichthys calabaricus. The sequence goes on from NC_041396.2 coordinate 149,858,502, forward strand.
TTGGATTAAGTGGGATTGAAAATGTTAAAAATTTGGATTTAGACACATTTTACAGTCTCTCCCTTTCAATGATCCAAGAGGACAATGGGAAAAAGATCTCTTAATCAATATATCAGAAAAGGAGTGTAAAACAGCAATGCAGAGACTTCACTCCCGTTCCATATGCGCAACACATATAATTATTCAACTCAAAATTATATATCAAGCACATCTGTCTCGCCTAAAACTGTCCAAAATGTTTCCAGGGCAAGAGCCAACCTGCAAACGCTGCAATCAAGTCCCAGCCTCACTGGGTCACATGTTCTGGGCCTGCACCAAATTAACATCATTTTGGACCAAAATTTTTAAGTGCCTTTCAGACAGCCTTGGTGTCACAATCCCTCCTAACCCATTAACAGCTGTGTTTGATGTTCTTCCAGACGAACTTGAAGTGGAGAAGGACAAGCAAACGGTGATTGCATTCACTACACTTTTGGCACGCAGACTTATTTTGCTAAACTGGAAGAATCCTAACGGTCTTCTTTTAAGTCAGTGGATAAGCGATGTTTTATACTATTTGAAATAGGAAAAAATGAAATATACATTTAGAGGTTCTATACAGAATTTTTTTAAAACCTGACAGGATATAATCAATAAAATTTTAGAATAAGCTCTTAAAGCACCGAGAAAGCAATTATCTCTGCATCTCTTTTTCCTCTCCATGCATCTCTACTGGTCTATTAAACTCATCAATTTAGGTATGTCTACAAGCCTTAAGTTTTACTCTGTTGGCCATGCTCTCTCTCTCAGGGGTGGGGATCGACTTGTTTTTTTTTTTTCTTTAATCCTATTATTTGTAAAAATTGATTGATTTGTATGAATGATTACGATAAAATTAATTTAAAAAAATTAACGAGAACCTGCAAATTAGGTTCATTTGAATGAGTGAGATGAAATGTGCAAGGGTGCCCTCTCTTTCCCAGAGTTGTTTCCTGCCTTATGCCACCTGTTGGCGGAACAGGTTCCAGGCCACTATGGCCAAGTGTTTTTATTCAGTGGATTTAAAATATGGGAGGCTGAATAGATTTCAGTCTGATCCAAAAAACTTTGCTGAAATGTTAACTACAATGTTAACCAGGCAGAAGATTAACGAAATGTGGTCAGGTGTGAAGTAGCAGGCAGTAATTCTTATGAGGAAACTCCTGCAAAAAAAAGTTATTATCAAAATTCACACTCTGGTTGTTGCAGAGAACAAAGCTTGTGAAAGATTACAGACAAGATCACAATAAAGATTTGGGGTACCACCCTGAAAACCCCATAAAACTGAATGATTTAAGGCCAAGAAAACATGCAATAACTGCAGAAACATAATTACTATACAGACGCAAGTTCATCACAGAACTGATCTAAGATGGTGGATCTTCCGGTAGGAAGAGATGATCCAGGTGGATGGACACCTGAAGTAATGTCAGTGGTTCCGGTCTGCAGAGGGAAGAAGTGAATGGACATTATTACACAGCGTCAACCCCTAGAGAGACAGGTTATTACCATCACCAGAGCACTTAAGTTGTCTTCTATGCGCATGCGTATGTCACTTGAGTCGCTTGATAGGTCCAAGAACAGTTAAACAAGTGCCAAAGCTGGCCGGATTAAAGTAAACCTTCTATAATCCAGATAGAAACAGTCACTGCAGGGTAACCAGTGGAGCAGGTTTTCTCTTGGGCTTTGTTACTGTATGCTGGTACATACAGTATGCTGGGATGCTCTGTAAAATATTACAAATATAAAGGTGAACATAGAACAGAAGTTCAGGAGTACATAAGTATGGAAATCAACGACCAACAGTAGAAGCAAGACAGCAAAAGACAGAGCAGTAATATTCCAATAAATGAGATTTGTCTTGTCTATTGATTTTCAAGTGAATATTTTGTAATGGGCAGAGAATCATTTTCTGCTTCACATAAACACGTGTCTGTTGGTTGTGTGGGGCATGGAAAGAAGACTGCCATTTTGATTGATATGGGAATTGATTTTTCCTCTGAGGTCTGCTGTAAGACATCTGTAAGACATGTGTGTCTTAACTCTAAATGGGCTGCACACATCCCTAGTGGATTTTTATCCTGTGCCTGGTGCCCCTGGGAATTGCGCCAGCGCCTACAACCCTAAACTGGATGAAGCTGATTTGAAAACGGATGGACCCCCGTGCTCCTCTTCTGTTTTAGAGATATGTGTATGCTGTACCAGACTTAAAGTAACACACAGGTGACGACTTATTTAAATGCACTATGCAGGTGAAATAACTCTCACTAACCATGTATTGCAAAAGACTATTCAGAAAATGAACTGATGAAATTTTTAAGGAACAAATCCTATAATTATGTAATGTATTTCTGTTTACATAATTCACAAATCTCCTTGCCATGGTTCTAATTCAGCTTCCTCTGTCCCAATCATATGCTTATGTTTTGAACACTCTTTATAGATATTTTAATCATTGTTAATTTCTTGCATGATGAACACCATCCCAAAAAACTATAAATCGTAATCCTCTAATGATTAAGTGAAATCTACCTTGTAATGTAAACATTATTTTGGTTGGATACAGAGAATTCCCTGCACAGTTCATGAGGAGAATGTCAACAGCAGTTGGGTTGACTTGGGGGTACAGAAAGACAGAATATTGAGGGCTGGGGGAGGCACCAGAGACACCTCATGTTGGATCAGGGATAGGAGAGAGGATACGTTAATAAACAACTTTAGAGGGGCACCACTATGAACATATTTAATCATTTTGTTTTTGTTCTGTTTTATGGATTTGTGAATCAGTGCATGGACACAAGTTAGAGTACAACATTAGAGAGAGCACAGCACCGTCCAGTTTCACTCCTTGAGCCAATATTAAATGCAATACAATGCAAATCCCCACAGCTTTCATTAATGAGAGTAATATTTAGCTAAAAGGAAGCCAACATTCATCCAGGCCAAGAGAGGGAAGGATGTTGCACCCGGAAAAGGCTGCCCTATTGGATGGATGGACGGACATCTCCACTAGAGGAGATAGTTCCTTACCCAGGGCGGTAAGACGTCCCGACCGGACATGTGCTTGATACCTTCCCTGGTCAGGAAAAAAGAGGAAAGGGGAAGGACTGTCTCTGAGGGGTGTTTATTCCTTCCAGGTGCTAGATGGTAGCAGCCCTTCATATTAGCGTCCATTTGGGAGCCAGCAGGGGATGTTGGGAATTGTAGTCCAACAGCACAGCCCTGCTGGGGTCCATGAGTGCTGCTAGAGGGCACTGGGGGAGATGCACTCCCTGCAATATTGGACCTCTGTATGACCCGAGAAATACTTGCAATGGGCAGCAGCCGTAGCGGCGGAAGTACTCCCCAGTCCTCAGTAAAAGGGACCATACTCCCTTGTCCAGATGAGTCGGAGCTGGAAAGACTGAGAGCAAAACTCAACTGGAAGAGGGTAGTGAGAGGATAAGTGAATTGTGGAAGAGAGATAACTTGTGCTTGGTGCTTTGCAGAGGTATTGTGGATAGGATAATAAATCATTCATTATTTGAACCCAGGACTCTGATTGTGTCTTTGTATTTGCAGTTTGGGGCTCACTGGTTCCCCATTTCTATCACAACGGTAAATTCCAAAGTTTTCAGACCCCTTCACTCTCTACACATTTTATTGTGTTGTACATTTAATTTTAAATGTATAAATATGTAATTTTTGGCCGTCAATCTAAACTCAATAACCCATAATGACAAAGTGAAAACATTTTCAGAAAAGTATGCAAACACTTCCTAGAAGAATTCAGAGCCTTTGCTGTGGCAAAGCAAATTGTGGTCAGGTGCATCCTGTTTGCTATAATTATCCTTGTCTAGAATATGATTGAAGGGCACCTGTGGCAAATTAAGTTAATTGAACATCATTTAGAAAAGCTATGTATATAAGGTCCCACAGTTCACACTCCATCTTGGGACATAAACCAAGCTATGAAGTCCAAGGAACTCTCTTTAGACCACCGGGATAAATAAATAAATCGGGGCGGCACGGTGGCGCAGTGGGTAGCGCTGCTGCCTCGCAGTTAGGAGACCCGGGTTCGCTTCCCGGGTCCTCCCTGCGTGAAATTTGCATGTTCTCCCCGTGTCTGCGTGGGTTTCCTCCGGGCGCTCCCGTTTCCTCCCACAGTCCAAAGACATGCAGGTTAGGTGGATTGGCGATTCTAAATTGGCCCTAGTGTGTGCTTGGTGTGTGGCTGTGTTTGTGTGTGTCCTGCGGTGGGTTGGCACCCTGCCCAGGATTGGTTCCCTGCCTTGTGCCCTGTGTTGGCTGGGATTGGCTCCAGCAGACCCCCGTGACCCTGTGTTCGGATTCAGTGGGTTGGATAATGGACGGATGGATAAATAAATCTGGAGAGACAGACACTGGAACTGTTTCTAAAGCTTTGACTGTTTCCAGTAGCACAGTGGCCTCAATAATTGTGAAATTGAAGAAGTCTGGGATCACCGGGACTCTTTCTAGAGTTGACCATCCAGCCAAAATGACTAACTGGGCAAGAAGGGCTTTGGTCAAGGAGGTGACCAAGAACCTAGTAGTCACTCTAACAGAGTTCCAGAAGTCCTCTGCTGAAATGGGAAAACTTTTCAGAAAGACGACCATCTTAGTAGCACTCCATTAATCAGGCATTTATGGTGGAGTCGCTAAATGGAAGACACTCATATGATGTCATTTAAAAGAGCCTAAGAGCACAAGGAAAAAGATCTTCTTGGGCAAACAGACTAAAATGGAACTCTTTGGGTATAACTCCAAACACAATGTCTGGCAAAGACTTGACACAGTATCATGCTATGGGGGTGCTTCTCAATGGCAGGGTTGAGGAAGGATTGAGGGAAGGGCTGATGCAGTCAAATACAGGAAGGTCCTTGAAGAAAACCTGCAAAGTGCACATGCTCTCACACTGGGCTGACTGTTCAACTTACAGTACAACAATGATCCAAAGCATAGAGCCAAGACAACACTAGAGTGGCTTTGGGATGAATGTTTGACTGTCCTTGAGTGTATCAGCCAAATCCCAGACTTAAACCCCATATAACATATGTGGAGAGACCTGAAAATGTTAGCTTTCAGACCCTTCCCATCCAATCTAACAAATTCTGAGAGAATGTGACATGAAGAATGGGATAAACTGTCCAAATCCAGGTGTGTAAAGCTTGTAGAAACTTACCTAAGAATACTCAAAGCTGTAATTGCTACCTAAGGGGCTTTTACATAGTATTGAATTAATATATGAGAAATTTCTGTTTTTTCTGATTGTCCTTGCATGGCCCATCTAAAGCTCTGGCTCAAACCCAATAGAACATCTGTGGAGAGACCTGAAGATGGCAGTTTACAAACACTTCCCATCTCATCTAACATAGCTTGAGAGAGTTTGCCAGGAAGAATGAGATAAACTGCCCAAATCCAGGTGTTTAAAGTTTGTAGAGACTTTTATTCAAGAAGACTCAAAGTTCTAAAGGTGTGTAAAGTGTGTAGAGATTTGTACCCAAGAAGACTCAAAGTTCTAATTGCTCCCAAAGGAGCTTCTACAAAGTACTGAATTAAGGGTGTGAACGCTTATATGAATGTGATTTTTAAGTTTTAGATTTCTAAACATGTTTTCAGTTTGTCATTATGGATTACAGAGTGCACAAATAGCAATTTGATCAATTTTAAATTAAATCTGCAACACAATAAAGTGGGCAGAAAGTGAATGGGTCTGAATACTTTCTGAATCCACTGTAAACTGATTGACCCCCTTACTAAATTTATCTTAAACAGAAAAGACCTCTCATCTTTATCATTCAACAAGTAACCCTGCGATTCGCTAGCGAATCGGAAATCCTAGAATGGCAATCAGTTTCTGTTCCGTCCGATATGTGGATGGATGACATATCATGGAGGGAGGGTGTGTCTGGGGAAATGTCATTTAATCCAATAAGCATATCTGTACTAAAGCGGTTTCATTTTGTGGAGACGTGAGTCTGTTGCCTTCGCTGACACCGACTGCTTGAACACGTTGTGTTGTCTGGGGGCCACCTACTGACTCTGGGAAGCCGCTGCGTCTGACTGTGGGGCGAGCACCACAGCGCAAAATGCGCCTCGGTGGGAAGCTGCTGAGTGAAGACATATCATGGAAGGTATATGCGGTGGTGTGGGCGGTCGCGTCCGGGCGGCTGTACAACCTGGCGTGCACGCTTTACCCCAGGTGTAGTTCACAGGTCGTAGTCTTGTTTCTGTGTTTTCTTTGGTTTGAGCCGTGACTCCTTTCGCAAGCGCGTTGTAGGCGCGCTCGTTGTCACAGTTGCTTTGAGCCGTGACTCCTTTCGCAAGGACCTCTGGGGTTTCCATACTATAATACAACCTTTGAATCCTCTCGTTTCTTTTTTTGCTCTGTGGCGGGCAGCAGTGTGCATGCGCCTTGATGTGCCCAGCGCCCTGCGTCCATATCCAGTTTACAACCTTCGGTTAGTAAGATGGATTATAATACACATTTCCATTGATTCACTGACGTTTCTGTCTGTATTTAGACAATCTTAAGTACTGTATACTGGAGTGTTTATCGAGGATTTGTTTCAACAAAGTTTCTATGACAGTATAGAAACAGTGAGTAAGAAATACATCAAATAAAGCAATTAGTGTTTTGTATTTAATAAACAAACTCCATATACAGGTACAGTGTGACTCTTGTTTATCATGGTGACAGAAAGTGATAAGTATTTCACTGTTTTCATCAGTATGCATGGCAATACTACTGCTACTACTAAGTCTGAGGCCAGGAGGCGATGAGCAGTGACTAAGCCATCACTGCCGACTCGCCCCCAGGAGTGTGCTATTGATAAAAGTCAAAACAGCTGATGAATGCTGGGCCCCATCAGATGACTTTAATTCCTGGCAAACAACATTAGTCTTTGCAATCATTGCCTAAGGAGAGTATCAATAGATGTGTACAATAAGTAATCCGGCCTGTTAACTCTTGTTTCTGTAAATTGTATTCCTGTTTGATTTGTAAAACTCCTAATGAGGTAAATGCTGGGAATGTATCAAAGGTGGGTCAACTTGTAGTACAACTTTCACAGAAAACACTTTGACAGAATGTGAACAAATTGTTCAGAGCTGCTGTACACACTGAGAGACAGATTTTAAAGTGGCAGCCTTGTAGTTTTCAGTTTCCTCTTCTTAGAAATCTGAGAAATGTGTAAGGTTCTGTCAAAAAAATGAACGGCAGAAAATTCCTGAATAAAACATCACAGTCGGAATATTGTAGAACTCTCTCCGGTACACTTTAAGTTTTGTATTGAGAAGAGTTCCTGGTGAGGACTACACCCCTGTAGGGCAGGAAGCTCTAAATGTCAGGTATAATGTGTCACACCAATTTTATTAACACAATATATTTTTCTTTTTGTATAATTGAGGAGGTTGTAGTCTGTCATGCAAGCCTGTACAAAGCAGGAGAAAAACTGGGATTCAGTGACTAAGGAAAATGAGTCATTTAACTTGAGGAGGCAAGGGAGTGAGCTGCTTTCAGGACAGGAATTACGCAAGCTCACAATTTAATAAAAAGTGTAAAGTTTACCCCAAGTGCTATTGCTTATTGAGATGGCTGAAATGGGGGCCTTATAATAGCAAAGAGTGCTATAAATTATTTAACATTCTTGTCATTTTATTAGGACAGTCTTACTGGATAATACGTCTTTGATAACATTCAGTATTCATTTTACTTAGACATTTGATAAAAGCCTGCATTTTGTAGTGTAATGTGAATTACTTGGTGACAGACTCACTTACAAACATATCGATCTTTGATTTGTTAATACGTTCTTAACTACAATGACTTCATTTTTTAATGGTTAATGTAGCCCCCTATCACATTTAACTGGCATATCACTGCATTATTGTGTTTCATGCTATTCTCGCTAGTATTTTTTTAAGGATTACACATAACAGATCCAAGTACCATATGAATGTTGGGAAAGGTGTCAGTGACACAACAAACATGATAAGACAATGCAGCATGATTAGCATTTCAATCACTGAGTCGTCAAAGGGAGGAAATCCCAAGAGAAGCAGTTGGATCAAAATACCGTGAGCTTTGTTTGCTTTACTTTGCTTTCTGGTAAACCATTGATGTGGATATTCAACTCTGTTGAGACAGCATCATCTTATGCAGCTGACTAAAGTATTGTTTTCAGATTGTGGGCATGATAAGACTTTCTTTTAAGAGAAAATAAATAATTCTAAATTCTTGAATGGACACAGGATCCTCCCAAACAACTGGAATGTCAGATGTTACATAGGGTGGCTTACATTCAAGGAGGGTCCATGAACGTTATGATTAATTTATGCTTTCTGATTGATGATGAAAGACCAAGAGGGGGTGATAACATTTAATATAAGACATGGTGGGTCTAAACAGGTGCAATACCAGCAGACTGTGCAAGACAGAGGATGTGATGCAAGACTGGATGTAAAAGCAGCAAGAGTTACATGAAACGTTGATTTAAAGTTTGAGTTATACATATTTTGTAATTCATATTTTGGTGTATTTTAAGAAAACTTTGTTTGAGTTTGCAGCATCCTTTCTTTAGCCTCTGCCATTGGTAATGGGTAATGGAGGAGAATAGAAGTTAGAATACAAGTTAGCCTTAGGTGGAGTAAAGCTCTGTTTTATGCACAGCAGTCAAACTGTTACAGTTTTACAGGTGTTCATATATTTTATTGTTGTTTTTGAGTTATTATGTGTTTTATTTTTACTTATTATCTGTATTATTTCATTTCAATGTATCAGTGCTGTCATGCCCCAAACTTTTAAATAATAATAATAGTATATTTTTGTAGTTCCGCAAGAAGCAGTGTCATCTGCCAAGGGACTGCCTTCACCCCTATAAATGCTGAGAAAACAAGCAGTCACTTGCAGTTCATTTGAATGCGCTTGGTGATTTGGATGAGTTATTGTGCTTTTGTGAATTTTCTGAATTTTTGACCTCTTCTCTGTTTTCTCTTCTGATTTGTGTTTTTGCAACTTGTCTGCTTTGGGTTAACTCTTTGTCTCGGTTAACTCTGTGATCCTTGAAGCTTTTGTTAAGAAGAGCGTTTTTTTTGTTTGTTTTTATAATATTGTTATTTATTTAAAATATGCATCTGTATTCTGTCTAAAGGCTGGAAGAGGACCAAGAAATGAAACATAATCAAAACTAGAAACAAGCCAAAAACAAGAAGATGAAAGCTATTGCACCAAAGCCTAAACACTAATCACAAATCAAAATGAGACGGAAAACTGAAAGTTCAGAAACCAGCAATGTGAGTGAAAGAGAATTTCACACTACGTTTGTCTAAGTTTATTATCTAAGTTAAGAATACGAATGAATCATCACACCAGTATTTAAAGGGTTATGCTGATGACATAAGATGGGGTGCTGTTGGAAACCACATTTTTTCGGCAACTGGGAGTAGCATGCTGGTAACGAGAATCATCACATGGTGGCACCCATATGCAGAACAAAACAACATTGCGGCACGGTAAAATAAAGCAAATATATAATTTTAAAGTAACTGCACAGAAATGTTCCTTGGTCAAAGAAACCCATATTCTCACATATAATTTTTTTTAGAAAAAATTATGCTAGGAGAAATACCTTTTTTAAATGAACATTTCATAACAATCTGTCCTTTATGTATACAAGTCACTTATGGGGGCTTATTACTACAGTTTGTCAGGACTTTATGCTGTTTATAATTTAAACCAGGTAACGAATTTGTCCTCTATTTTAGCATGCTAATGTACTCAAGTGAACAGACACATATTCTAATTTTCATACAAGATAGGCATCATGGCTTAACACAACAGCTACAGTCTCAATATGTAAAGTGCTATTAGAAGTGAATGCATTAAAACGTTGATAGAAGTTGATTGCAAGAACTCACACAGCAATTGCACATGGATAATTTTACAAATCAAAGCGTCAAAGTGTCAAAGTGAAATTTGTCATCTCAGCCATATACAAGTATACAGACAGACGAAATTGCGAAGCTCAGGGTCCACTGTGTAAGAACACGAAGTGCAAATAATAAATTAAAAATAGAATTAAAATCCATCCATCCATCCATTTTCCAACCCACTGAATTCGAACACAGGGTCACGGAGGTCTGCTGGAGCCAATCCCAGCCAACACAGGGCACAAGGCAGGAACCAATCCTGGGCAGGGTGCCAACCCACCGCAGTAGAATTAAAATTTAAATTTAAAATTAAAACACAAACAAGACAAGACATTGTGCAAAGACAAGACAAAGAAGTAGCAGCAATATTGACACGTAGTAAGCAATATGAACATTGATGCAATGTATGGTATTTGCAATCTACTGTTGATACATAAATATAGTCAATAGATATGTCCATCCATCCATCCATCCTCTTCCGCTTATCCGAGGTCGGGTCGCGGGGGCAGCAGCTTGAGCAGAGATACCCAGACTTCCCTCTCCCCGGCCACTTCTTCTCGCTCTTCCGGGAGAATCCAGAGGCGTTCCCAGGCCAGCCGGGAGACATAGTCCCTCCAGCGTGTCCTGGGTCTTCCCCGGAGCCTCCTCCCGGTTGGACATGCCCGGAACACCTCACCAGGGAGGCATCAGGAGGCATCCTGATCAGATGCCCGAGCCACCTCATCTGACTCCTCTCGATGCGGAGGAGCAGCGGCTCTACTCTGAGCCCCTCCCGGATGACTGAGCTTCTCACCGTATCTTTAAGGGAGAGCCCAGACACCCTGCGGAGGAAACTCATTTCAGCCAATTGTATTCGCGATCTCATTCTTTCGGTCACTACCCATAGCTCATGACCATAGGTGAGGGTAGGAACATAGATCGACTGGTAAATTGAGAGCTTTACCTTACGGCTCAGCTCCATTTTCACCACGACAGACCGATGCAGAGCCTGCATCACTGCGGACGCTGCACCGATCCGCCTGTCGATCTCACGCTCCATTCCTCCCTCACTCGTGAACAAGACCCTGAAATACTTGAACTCCTCCACTTGAGGCAGGATCTCGCTCCCAACCCTGAGAGGGCACTCCACCCTTTTCCGGCTGAGGACCATGGTCTCGGATTTGGAGGTGCTGATTCTCATCCCAGCCGCTTCACACTCAGCTGCAAACCGATCCAGAGAGAGCTGAATATCATGGCCTGATGAAGCAAACAGGACAACATCATCTGCAAAAAGCAGTGACCCAATCCTGAGTCCACCAAACCGGACCCCCTCAACGCCCTGGCTGCACCTAGAAATTCTGTCCATAAAAGTTCTGAACAGAATTGGTGACAAAGAGCAGCCCTGGTGGAGTCCAACTCTCACTGGAAATGGGTTCGACTTACTGCCGGCAATGCGGACCAAGCTCTGATACTGGTTGTACAGGGACCGAACAGCCCTTATCATGGGGTCCAGTACCCCACACTCCCAGAGCACCCCCCACAGGATTCCCCGAGGGACACGGTTGAACGCCTTTTACAAGTCCACAAAACACATGTAGACTGGTTGGGCGAACTCCCATGCACCCTCCAGGACCCTGCTAAGGGTGTAGAGCTGGTCCACTGTTCCGCGACCATGACGAAAACCATACTGTTCCTCCTGAATCCGAGGTTCGACTATCCGACAGACCCTCCTCTCCAGAACCCCTAAATAGACTTTTCCAGGGAGGCTGAGGAGTGTGATCCCTCTGTAGTTGGAACACACCCTCCAGTCCCCTTTCTTAAAGAGGGGGACCACCACCCCGGTCTGCCAATCCAGAGGCACTGTCCCTGATGTCCATGCGATGTTGCAGAGACGTGTCAACCAAGACAGCCCTACAACATCCAGAGCCTTGAGGAACTCCGGGCGCATCTCATCCACCTCCGGGGCCCTGCCACCAAGGAGTTTTCTGACCACCTCGGTGACCTCAGTCCCAGAGATGGGGGAGCCCACCTCCGAGTCCCCAGGCTCTGCTTCCTCATTGGAAGGCATGTTAGTGGGATTGAGGAGGTCTTCGAAGTACTCCCCCCACCGACCCACAACATGCCAAGTTGAGGTCAGCAGCGCACCATCCCCAGCATATACAGTTTTGACACTGCACTGCTTCCCCCTCCTGAGACGCCGGACAGTGGACCAGAGTCTCCTGGAAGCCGTCCGAAAGTCTTTTGCCTCAGCAACCACCGAAGCCGCATTCCGTTTGGCCTGCCGGTACCTATTAGCTGCCTCCAGAGTCCCACAGGACAAAAGGGACCGGTAGGACTCCTTCTTCAGCTTGACAGCATCCCTCACCGCCGGTGTCCACCTATGGGTTTGGGAATTGCCGCCACGACAGGCACCGACCACCTTACGGCCACAGCTCCGGTCAACCGCCTCAACAATAGAGGCACGGAACATGGCCCATTTGGACTTAATGTCCCCCACCTCCCTCGGGACGTGGTCGAAGTTCTGCCGGAGGTGGGAGTTGAAGTAACTTCTGACAGGGGGCTCTGCCAGACGTTCCCAGCAGACCCTCACAACACGTTTGGGCCTACCAGGCCTGACCAGCATCCTCCCTCACCATCGAAGCCAACTCACCACCAGGTGGTGATCAGTTGACAGCTCCGCCCCTCTCTTCACCCGAGTGTCCAAGACATGTGGCCGCAAGTCCGACGACATGACCACAAAGTCGATCATCGAACTGAGGCCTAGGGTGTCCTGGTGCCAAGTGCACATATGAGCACCCCTATGCTTGAACATGGTGTTTGTTATGGACAATCCGTGACGAGCACAGAAGTCCAATAACAAAACACCACTCGGGTTCAGATTGGGGGAGCCATTCCTCCCAATCACGCCCTTCCAGGTCTCACTGTCATTGCCCACGTGAGCATTGAAGTCTCCCAGCAGTATGAGGGAGTCCCCAGAAGGTATGCCCTCTAGCAACCCCTCCAGGGACTCCAAAAAGGGTGGGTACTCCGAACTGCTGTTCGGTGCATTAGCACTATCAACAGTTAGGACCAGTCCCCCCACCCGAAGGCGGAGGGAGGCTACCCTCTCGTCCACCGGGGTAAACCCCAATGTACAGGCTCCAAGTCGAGGGGCAATAAGTATGCCCACACCCGCTCGGCACCTCTCACCGGGGGCAACTCCAGAGTGGTACAGAGTCCAGCCCCTCTCAAGGAGATTGGTTCCAGAGTCCAAGCTGTGCGTCGAGGTGAGCCCATCTATATCTAGCCGGGACCTCTCAACCTCGCACACAAGCTCAGGATCCTTCCCCTTCAGAGAGGTGACATTACACGTCCCAAGAGCCAGCTTCTGTAGCCGAGGATCGGACCGCCAAGGTCCCTGCCTTCGGCCACCACCCAACTCACACTGCACCTGACCTCCTTGGCCCCTCCCATAGGTGGTGAGCCCATGGGAAGTCAATAGATATGTAATATAATAAATAAATGAATAATAGACATAGATAAAACAGAAATTATAAGTGTATGTTAATAGTTGTTTAAGACATGTGTAAACAATGACAGGTCAGAAGATTTCACAGCAGAAGGATAACAAGAGTGTCAAAATACTTCAAGGACAGTATGAGATTTTCAGTTCTTTTTACATGCACACTCATCTTTGCAGGAAAGTGGCTTGCATGTATAAAAATTCTGTTTTTAGAGGTGGTTGAGGCAGTGTGGAAGATCCCAGGGGGCAGCATGGTGCTAAGGAGTCTGACAGCTTGGGGGTAAAACTATCCTGCAGCCTGGCAGATCTGGTTCTGATGCTGCAGTATCTTCTCTTGGATGGCAAAAGTGTAAAAAGTCCATGTGAGGGGTGTAAGGGGTCCTGCACAATGCTGCAGGCCTTGCGGACACTGCATTTGTAAAATATGTCCTGTAGTGAAGGGAGAGGCACCCTAATAATGTTGTCTGCTGTCTTCACTATCCTTTACAGGCACTTGCGGTCGGATATGTTGCAGTTGCCATACCAGACAGTGATGCAGCTGGTCAGAACACTCTCAATGGTGCCTCTGTAGAACATGGTGAGGATGGAAGGGGGAAGACATGCTCGCTTCAGCCGCCTCAGGAAGTGTAGTCTCTGCAGGTCTTTCTTGATTAGTGATGAGGTGTTATGCGTCCATGTAAGTTCCTCAGTTATGTTCACACCGAGGAACTTGGTACTCCTAACAGTCTCTACATCTAAACCGTTGATGCTGAGTGGGATGTGGGCAGGATGTGATTTTCTGAAGTCCACGATTATCTCTTTTGTCTTGTCGACATTGAGAGATAGTTTGTTGTCTTCACACCATGCGGACAGCTGTTGTACCTCATCTCTGTATACTGTTTCATCATCCCTGCTTTTCAGTCCCAGCACCGTTGTATCATCTGCAAACTTGATGATGTGGTTGATGTTGTGTGTGGCTATGCAGTCGTGAGTCAGCAGGGTAAAGAGCAGTGGACTAAGCACACAGCCCTGTGGCGCTTAAGTGCTCAGTGTGATGATGCTGGAAGTGTTGCAGCCCATCCAAACTGACTGGGGCCTCTCTGTCAAGAAGTTCAGAATCCAGTTGTAGAGGGTGGTGTTCAGGCCCAGCCTGCTCAGTTTTACAACCAGCTTTTGAGGGATGGTTGCATTGAAGGTAGAGCTAAAGTCTATGAATAGCATCCTCACATATGTGTCTTTTTTATCCAGATGTGTCAGGGAGAGGTGAAGGACAGAGCATATGGCATCCTCGTTTGATCTGTTTGAGTGGTATGCAAACTTAAGAGGGTCAAGGGAGGCAGGGAGATTATTCTTTATGTGTGACATGACTAACCTTTCGAAGCACTTCATGATGATTGGCGTGAGTGCAACTGGTCAGTAGTCATTCAAGCATGTCACTCGACTTGGTGGTCGACTTGAAGCATGCTGGTACTGACGACTGGCTCAGAGATATGTTGAAGATGTCTGTGAGGACACCAGCCAGTTGACTGGCACATTCTTTGAGCACATAACCAGGTAAGTTGTCAGGTCCTGTAGCCTTACGTGGATTGACTCTGGACAGAGTCCTCTTCATGTCAGTTATGGAGAGACAGAGTACCTGGTCAGTGGAGGGAGGCATTGCTTTTCTTGCAGGCTCTTTGTTCTGTGCCTCAAACCATGTGAAGTAGTTGTTCAGCTCATCCGGTAGGGAGGCATCACCATCACTGCTATGTGGGTTGGGCTTGTAGTTTGTAATTGTCTGAACGCCCTGCCACATACGACATGTGTCTCTGGTGTAGCTGAACTGTTTTTAATCCTCTGCGCATATGCCCACTTACCTCTCCTTATAGTGCGAGACAGGTTGACTCTGGCGATCCTGAGGGTGGCGTTGTCTCCAGATCTGAAGGCTGCATTTCTGATCTTGAGCAGCTTGTGCACTTCTCTCGTCATCCAGGGCTTTTGGTTGGCTCTTGTGGTAACATCCTTGGTAATAGTAAATGTAGACCTATTGGATAGATCACCACAAGAAGTTTAGTGGGGGTATTTTTGCCCTGAAATACCTGAAAATTCTCTAAGAATGTTATGCATATTCCTAATTGAGATGCCTTCTCCATTTCACCTGTAGACATGATGAAGAGCACTAATGTCACTTCCAGTTCAAGCTGGGAGACCTGCCTCTTCTGCTTCTGCTGATATATAAAAATGACATAATCCAGTAGTTGACATTTATTTGAGAACCCGCGACTGTGACAGACATAGCTTCTCTTCTGCAGCGAATGACTGATCAAAGGACCTCAATGGTCCATGTTTATTTGTTTTTTTTCTGCTCATTGAGTCTTTTGATCTACTTTCCATTAAATGAGGATTGTCACAGAGACTCCCTAACCATTTATCCGGTCCTCTTATCTTGTCTAACAGATGTAATAAAAGTCACATAATACATACTTATCCATGGATTAAACCGGCACCTTCATGGTTGCCGAGACATAGCACTGTTTGGGATGTATTGAATCATTTAGCTTTGCCAAGATCTACTGCAATATTCAAATGTGGATGTGCTATAGACATCCATAAAAAAGGTATGGCAAGCCAAATGAATATTACAGAGAATTTTAATATCACTATATTCTAGAATCTTTTAGCTTGTGATGGCTTTTACCCTTTCTTTTGTGCTTTTGTCCCTCATATTGCCTGCGGTGTCACTGTTCTTTCAAACAATTCATGCATCAAGCAGAAATAATGGTTTAACATGTTTTTTTGGATACACTGGTCATGTCATTTTTAATTTGTTCTTTAGGTATTTTGAAATCTTTTGATTTTTTTTTCTATTTTTATTTACATTTTTTCTGATTTTGTCCATTTTTGCCTTTTTATGTTGTTATTGGTAGAAAAGCACAGGTTTTCTAAACAATAAATTGTGACCATTGTCTTGATTCCTAGTTTTTTTTCTCAAATATGGTTGTGTTATGTTGTTATTTATGATTCTGAATTATTTTTATCCTTGTGATGGGTTAGTGTTGTGTTTACAGATGACACCATTTTGTGCAGTTGGTCATGGGCACCTTCTCCATGGCCCTACTCAGTATAAATCGTTTTTGGATGATGGCTGATGGTGATGTATGCTGCCACCTTTTCCAGTGTTGCAATGGCTGTTATTGGTTACGTGACGCAATGAGGTATTGTGATGTCAGATCTTTTTTTCCTATATAAGATTGTCAAGCCTGGCACTCAGTTTTCTAGTTTTGACCTACAAAACAGATTATAAATACCAATCGACTTTTGTATCATAGTTAGTAGGCAAGGAAATTAAGTTAGATATTGGACTTTCGGCAACTTTATTTTCAGTTCGCTTTTGGTCCCGTATTTTTGATGTCACCACTCTTCCTATTACAGAGTACTTACAGTTGATTATGTATCTGGAAGATGTATGTAGCATGTCCTGGGGTATTATCAATAGATGGACTTGAGTATTGAGCTTTTTTTGCAGTTAGACACTTAGCAGATAGCATCAGTTTTCTTTCCGCCATTTCACTTTGTTGATCGCCTTCCTTTTCTGAGGTTGCCAAAAACTAAATATTTTTGACTTTCCAGAATGTATCAGGACATAAGCTTTCAATTAAGACCAAGATCAAGGTTCTAGTCCCAATAGTAAACAAGTACCAGCAGGTTGCCACCCCAGATGTTGCTGTTCTTCTTTTTCTTTCTGCCATGTCAACTTCTCAATCAGTTTACAGTAAGAAACATACAATCTCAGCTCACTTTGCTGAGGTTGACGCTATCTCAAATATGTTAATTCATTAGTGTATACGGACTTCCGGTCCTAAAATAAAGGAGATTCAAATAGAGAAAGCTAAACTTCTGTGACATGCTTAACATTCATTAGATTATCGCCGGTCTTCCTTTCACTTTTTTGTTCTACGGAGTTCTTCATCATGATCAATGATCAATAAGCATAATATTTACACTAAACATGTTTGTACCGTATCCTGAGGGATTATCAAATAATGGGTTTGCAGGGAGTGTTCTTTTATTACATGTTGACTCTCGGTCACATGTATTTCTCCATCTTTTTTGTTCTCTCATTTTGTATCCCGCACTTAGCATTCAGCAGATGGTGTTGTTTTCTACTTTTTTTTCTAATATGGTCAACATCATGTCATTGGCCTCTGTGATTTTCTTAATGGTCAGTAGATGTCACTGGTCTTGTTTCACTTTTCACCCTGTCACTTGGGTCACCTATTACTTTGCCATTAGAAATCCAGCTTGCCAAGATTGGTGGCACCTCGAGCGCATTGGGAAGCAGTCAATGGACTTGGTTGGACGTGATAGGCCGAGACAAGGGTTGGCAGGATGCACTAATGCCTTTTTCTCTCTTCCCTTCAGACCCTCTGAACAGAAGCCTGCATAATATTTGACAACCTTCCCTATCAGTGACATCACTTCTGATTCTGGCCCCTTGGACACACCTCTTCCTCCTCAGCAGCTATAAAACACCCACTTTTTACTCAACCCACAGTTCTGTTTTGGACACAGTCAGCAGTGACTACTAAACCCTTCCTATTTTTTTGTTTTTTTGCTAACTAAAGAATCGAGTATATGGGGTGGAACCCCCAAACATTTTTCTTGTCTTGTCTTTCTTGTGTTCTTACAATATATATATATATATATATATATATATATATATATAGTGGCAATATACACACACACACACACACACACACACACACACACACACACACATATATATATATATATATATATATATATATATATATATATATATATATATATATATATATATATATATACTTCTCCAAAATAATTAAAGGAACATTTTTTAATCAGAGTATAGAATCAAGTCAATTAAACTTCTGCAATATTAATCTGGTCAGTTAAGTAGCAAAGGGTGTTGTTAATCAGTTTCAGCTGCTTTGGTGTTAATAAAATTAACAACAGGTGCACTAGAGGGGCAACAATGAGACGACCAACAAAACAGGAATGTTTAACAGGTGGAGGCCAAAGACATTTTTCTCTCCTCATCTTTTCTGACTGTTTTTTCACTAGTTTTCAATTTGGCTACGTTCAGTGACACTACTGGTAGCATGAGGTGATACCTGGACCCTACAGAGGTTGCCTAGGTAGTCCAACCTCTGCAGGATGGCACATCAATACGTGCCATTGCCAGAAGGTTTGCTGTGTCTCCCAGCACAGTCTCAAGGGCATGTAGGAGATTCCAGGTGACAGGCAATTACTCTAGGAGAACTGGACAGGGCCGTAGAAGGTCCTTAACCCATCAGCAGGACCGGTATCTGTTCCTTTGGGCAAGGAGGAACAGGATGAGCACTGCCAGACCCCTACAAAATGACCTCCAGCAGGCCACTGGTGTGAATGTCTCTGACCAAACAATCAGAAACAGAGTTCATGAGGGTGGCCTGAGGGCCCGACGTCCTCACTGCCCGGCACCATGGAGCTCGATTGGCATTTGCCATAAAATACCAGAATTAGCAAGTCCACCACTGGTGCCCTGTGCTTTTCACAGATGATAGCAGGTTCACCCTGAGCACATGTGACAGACGTGAAAGGGTCGGGAGAAGCCGTGGAGAATGTTATGCTGCCTGTAACATCGTTCAGCATTTCCGGTTTGGTGGTGGTTAAGTGATGGTCTGAGGAGGCATATCCATGGAGGGACGCACAGACCTCTACAGGCTAGACAACGGCACCTTGACTGCTATTAGGTATCAGGATGAAATCCTTGGACCCATTGTCAGACCCTATGCTGATGCAGTGGATCCTGGAGTCCTCCTGGTGCATGACAATACCTGGCCTCATGTGGTGAGAGTATGCAGGCAGTTCCTGGAGGATGAAGGAATGGATACCATTGACTGGCCCCCATGCTCGCCTGACCTAAATTCAATGGAACACCTCTGGGACATTATGTTTCGGTCCATCCGACGCTGCCAGGTTGCACCTCAGACTGTCCAGGAGCTCAGTGATGCCCTGGTCCAGATCTGGGAGGAGATCCCCCATGACACCATCTGTCATCTCATTAGGAGCATGCCCTGACGTTGTCAGCTATGCATACAAACATATGGGGGCCATACAAACTACTGAGTACGATTTTGAGTTGCTGCAATTAAATTTTGGCAAAATGGACTAGCCTGCCGCTTCATTTTTTCACTTTGATTTTTGGGGTGTCTTTGAATTCAGCCCTCTGTAGGTTGATAATTTTCATTTCCAACAAACGATGTGGCATCCTTTCATTCCTAACACATTACCCAGTCCGTATCAGTATAGATACCCAGCATGATTTTTTTTTTCCCATTGAGACCTGATGTGTTTTCAAAGTGTTCCTTTAATTTTTTTGAGCAGTTTAGATATATGTATATAGTGGCATTTGATTGATTTTTGACTACTATTCTGCCTTGTTCCTGCACACTTATGTCCATCTCATTTTTTTTTTGTGGAACTCATAAAATATTTCAAATGTGTCTATTTCAAGATATAGTAAAATCTGCACTGTGCCTGTAATTCCTGGCGTCTTGTCTGGCTGGCTAAATCAGCAAGTACTTTCAGCCATTTTGTAAGGTATGGCCCAATTCAAAAGAATATAGTGATGCTGGGCTTCCCAGTCTAACTTTCTCACTAGGTTATTTATCTTGCTTATTGCTTAGTCCCATCTCAGTACTTTTTTTATGGATTATTTAAGGAAGTCTATTATTTTCCCCTTGTACAACTCGCCACTGAATTTAGATAGTTTTTGAAGGCTTCATTGCTTGTTTACCCTCTGTGGGACAGTACAACACTGTTGGTTTCTCTGAGCCTAAAAAAAGAAAAACATTTGCGAATAAGTGACATTGCTGTAAGGATGTTGCGTCACATTTTGTATGTCTGACCTTGTATATGTAAGATAGGATGCTCAGGGAGGACATTACATTTTGTCTTCTGTCTGTTTGCCATTATACTTAATGCAAAAGATAAAAAATTAAAAGGGTAATCCCACAGAGACAAAAAGAAAAAAAATATTGTTAGTGCATTTACTCTTCTTAGTACATATTAACATTTATATTAATTCTGCCCAAATAACTATAGTAAATACCCAAGAGGAACTTTTACAAATCTAGCAGCTTTTTATGTGAAGTTTTTACAATAACTGAAATTATCTTTAAGACATGTTTAAAAAGATATATATTATGACTATCAAGCAGACGTTCAAAGTTTTATGAGATACAAAATGCATATTGATTGAAATTTTGATAAAAAGTCTGATCTGAGTCATTCTGAAATGACAGCCTGTGACAAGGCTCTACCTTTTGAAAAGAACTCTCTCCATCATATTATATATTTGGAAACTGTGAAGAAGTTACTTTGATATATCTTAGAGTGGATTTCAGTTATTTCAGTTCAGTTATTTCATTGAGTGGATTTCAGTTATTTCCAATGTTACTTACTGAAAATAAAGGGTTCAGATACTGTACATTTATTTTTGGATATTGCAGAATACATTCCAAGATATCTCACATACTGTGCATGTCAACATATTTCATGATATGATACAATATTTCTTTAAATTCAGATATCCTAAAATAGACAGAAAGTTTTTTCATAATATATTCAAATGAATTTTAGATATCTTAAAATCAGAACTAGATCTGAAGATGCTCATGGCATTTTAGAATGTCTCTAAATGTTAATCTGGCTTGCCACAATAATGTAACTAGCTCAAAATCTCGACAACATAAACGAGTGTGAAAAGTTTAGGTGAATGTCATATAATAGCTCATAAAACTTCTGAATCAATGATGGTGCGCTCTTTGTTATTGAATGTATGTTTAAAATGAGTCCTACTGTAAAAAGAATGTAGGAAATGTTTGAAAGTAATCATATTGTATGCCCACTCCTGACCTCATGTAGGCTAATTTGCAGTCGATCAAAGTAAGTACTGCATCTCATTTCCTGTCCTTTTCAATGAAGAGTTGGTTTAAATGGGAAAAGAAATGAATGGAGTGATGTTTCAAACTAGGTTTCAGTATATAACGTTTCCTCATTACTAATTCACAAAAGAGAGAATAGCTGAACAGTTAAAAATGATAAAAAGGCTGTGGGTATACTATATATTTGTACATGTAAACGCTACAGTAAAACTGATAGATTTTAAGATGTCCACATGCCATTCCTGAAGCACATAATATAATGAGGTATGATGTCATCAGCAAGGAAATGGATAGCAGTAATCCCGCCAGCTTTTGGTCAGAAAAGAAGAGTAACTTTAAGATAACCAGAATGACTCTGTGCATTCCAGCACCATATGTCTTCAGTGACTCATGTTGCAGTTGATTAAATGCAGATGCAACCTTTCTCTTTGTCAGGGATAACATGTATTTTTATTATTAACTGTTTTTACTTTTTTAAAAATTATGTTTCCTACTGTTGCTATTTACAGTTGTGAAGCCGAAAAAAATTGTTTTTAGATTATGGTTTTACACAGGTCCAGCGTGTGGGGTGAGGCAATGTTCCAAAATAAAATACAAAAAATAACAGTAAGAACCTTAAGAACTGCATACCTATAAAGTGTTTAATTTATATATTGCCTTTAAGAATTGTAAGATATGTTTTCATTTTAAAAGTTTCAAATTTCTTAGAAGTGCAATTCATACTGATTCACCACACTTCCAAGCTTCCAAGCATCAAAAAGGTGCATGCGCATTTTACAGCTACAGGTCAGTAATTCTTCTTCTTCTTCTTCATCTTTCAGCTGCTCCTGTTAGAGGTCACACAGCGGACTCATCTGCTTCCATATCTTCCTGTCCTATCTCACTACATCCATAAACCTCCTCTTAGGACTTCCTCTTTTCCACTTGCCTGGTATCTCTATCCTTAGCATCCTTTTCCTAATAAACCCAGCATCTCTCCTCTGCACATGTCCAAACCAAAGCAATCTCGCTTCTATGACTTTGTCTCCAAACTGTTCAACCTGCGCTGACCCTCTAATGTACTCATTCCATATCTTATCCATCCTCATCACACCCAATGCAAATCTTAACATCTTAACTCTGCCACGTCCAGCTCTGTCTCCTGTCTTTCTGTCTTGCTACATCTACAACCATATAACATAGCTGGTCTCACTACCATCCTGTAGACCTTCCCTTTCACTCTTGCTGATACCCATCTGTCACAAATTACTCCTGACACTCTTTTCAACTCATTCCACTCTACCATCACTCTCTTTTTCACCCCTGCATCCTTGACCTCCCTCTCATTTACACACATGTATTCTGTCTTGTTCCTATTGACTTTCATTCCTCTCCTCTCTAGAGCATATCTCTACCTCTCCAGGGTCTCCTCAGCCTGCTCCCTACTCTCACTACAGATCACAATGTCATCAGCAAACATCATAGTCCACAGCGATTCCTGTCTAATCTTGTCTGTCAACCTGTCCATCACCATTGCAAATAAGAAAGGGCTCAGAGCTGATCCCTGATGTCATCCCACCTCAACCTTAAACACATCCGTCACTTCTACTGCAGACCTCACCACTGTCACACTTCCCTTGTACATATCCTGTACAACTCTTACGTACTTCTCTGCTACTCCCGACTTCCTCATGCACTACCACAACTCCTCTCTATGCCCCCTGTCATATGCTTTCTCAAAACCCACAAAGACACAATGCAACTCTTTCTGGCCTTCTTTATATTTATACTTCTCCATCAACATCCTCAGAGCAAACATTGCGTCTGTGGTGCTCTTTTCCAGCATGAAACCATACTGCTTCTCGCTAATCATCACCCCCTTGTTAAGCTAGCTTTCACTTCTCTTTCCCATAATGTCATGCTGTGGTTGATCAATTTTATCCTTCTGCAGTTAGTACAGCTCTGCACATCACCCTTATTCCTAAAAATCAGTACCAGTACACTTCTTCTCCAGTTCTCAGACATCCTTTCATTTTCCAAGATTGCATTAAACAATCTGGTTAAAAACTCCACTGCCATCTCTCCAAAACACCACCATGCTTCCACAGGTATGTTATCTGGACCAACAGATTTCCTATTCTTCATCCTCTTCATAGCTGTCCTTACTTCCTCCTTGCTAATCTATTTCACTTCCTGGTTCTATTTCCACATCATCCAACCTTCTCTCTCTCTTATTTTCTTCATTCATCCACCTCTCAAAGAACTTTTTCCATCTATTCAACACACTCTCCTCACTTGTGAGTATGTTTCCATCTTTAACCTTTATCACCCTAACTTGCTGCACATCATTCCCAGCTCGGCCCCTCTGTCTAGCCAATCAGAACAGGTCCATTTCTCCCTTCTTAGTGTCCAGCCTCTCATACAATACTCATCATATGCCTTATCTTTAGCCTTCACCACCTCTCTCTTCACCTTACGCCTTATCTCCTTGTAATCCTATCTACTTTCTTCATCTCTCTGACTATCCCACTTCTTCTTTGCCATCCTCTTTCTCAGTATACTCTCGTGTACTTCCCCATTCCACCAGCAGGTTTCATTGTCCTCCTTCCTCTGTCCTGATGTCACACCAAGTACACCCTTACCACTTCCGCTGTAGTTTCCAGGCTATCTGGTAACTCTTCATCCCTCTTACCTCCTCCCTGAACTCCACCTTACAGTCTAAATTTTTCAACTTCCACCATTTGATTCTTGGCTCTGCCCTCACTTTCCTCCTCTTCTTGATCTTCAACATCATCCTACAGACCACCATCCTATGCTGCCTAACTATACTTTCCCATGCCACCACTTTGCAGTCTCACTTCTACTCTTCTACCCTTCCTCCTCTCCTCTTGCTTCTGGACTCGCCTTTCCCCTCTTGTTCTGCTTCAGCCAACAGTAGCCCAATTTGCTCCAGCACCTTTTTGGCTAACATTACAGGTAACAGCCTTGACTAATCCAGTATGAAAATCTGCATTGTAGTCCACATATTTATTCATCTAATTACCCTCCAGTGTAATTATGTGGGCTTGGGACTAGCATAAAGAAACACACCAGTCTGTGCGGTAATTATGTCAGTTACTGATACTAGCATTCACTGTTCTGTTTTTTCCACATAATTGTATTATACATACTGTATATACATATATACACTTCCTGTGCTACCTGTCTGAGAAAGGTTGAAATCTAAGTAATCAACGTAGACTTCAGTGTTAACGTTTGTTGTGTACCATGGAATGCATACATCTCTGTTATACACAATTTGGTTAGGATTTATAAAAGCAGTGTTAATGTTTACGATGTATCATCTGTTGGAATGACAAAAGCAATGCATTTTAATACTGAAAATGTTTGTGATGCGCCATCTTTTGGAATGAGAGACATAGCAACCCGACCCACACCCTGACAGACACACAGACACCTAACTTTTTATTAAGATGGACTGATTGTCATTTTTGAAAATTTTGTTAATTTACGGAATGATATTAAAGTTCACTCACATGTACTATGTCTCTAAATGTCTTTTAAGTTTACAAAACACGTGTTTAGTTAAAAAGAACAGGTGCCATTTAGCTTGCAGGACACTTTGAAACTGCTGAGGTATTTAGAGAAGCATGCAGAAGGAGCAAAACTGCCAAGGTTAGTTTAGCATTAAATTTTGCAATCACAAAGTTCATTGAAAATATATTTCTTGGAAAAACAGTAATGGTGAAAAATGTATACATTTGTATTGTTTTTAATGTGTATTTTGTGTTTTATTGATTTTAAGCTAATTCTTTTAATTTTTACTTCCATTTAAATGGAAGCTGGTCATGGGGTCCAAGATTCACTATCAAGTTAATTTCAGATTCTGATTCTACAATGTTCAAAACTTTGAGAAAAGTTTATTTTAGCACGGTATACAGTATGCTTGGGTGTAAATGTGCATGTACTGTATGTATGTCTGTTGAAAATCAAAATGGATTTTCATGTTTAAAAATTACAACTTTCTTCTGAAAATAATGATTTTTTTTTGCATTGCATAGAGCTCCTCGATGAATGCATCTCAGCAAATACATAAGTTAAGAATGAGCTGTTTCCACAATATCCACTCTGAATGCTGACACCTACAGTATGTACAACAATAACTTCTGAAAAAATTGATCAATCTTTTTCAAACAAGTTGTATCATATTTACCTTGTTACAGGCTCGAGGCCTGTTGTTTTCGGCCTAATTTGGTCCTTTACCATTTCCCATATCCTCCAAAATGGTTTGACCTATGTCTAATGATAACTGTTCAATGTAACTAGGATTTTGTAATCTATTCTGTTTAGCTATGAGACCTATTAATTTTGAAAAATTTTGCACAAGTACCTTATGAGATGCGTAATTTATTTAAATATACATGTACGCACACATGGGGCAAACAAAATCTTGTACAGTAACACACACACAAACACATTCAAACTAATTTATAAGTGAAGATAACTGACAGCTTGTTTAGCCTACCAGAGCACATGTTGGATGATGAGGAAAAAGAAATGAATGAATAAACAGGCACACAAAGCTAGATATGTAAAGGGCAATGTGCACAGAGGTGATAAGCCACCCCTAAACCAATCTGTCTCTCTGTGCAGCTTGTTTACTTTATTTGATACAGAGGGTTTAGTTAAATATTATGTAAGCTGTTACTTTAATCAGTTTCTATTTCACTTTACTATACATGTATTTGTGTACATTCTAAATATCATCTAAGTCAGTATACTTGCTGTATATTATTATATAGTACAATTGGTTGTTTTGGATTGTAAAATCTTCCTTTAACTGATTTCCTGTGGTATCACTAAAGTGTAATTTACACAGAAGTACTCTATAGACTATTCCATGTTGATTTTTTTCCCACATTTGCCTAGTAAGTTTATGCATGTTGGGTGTGTCAAAACAGTGTCTTGTAGTTGGCAGTATTATTTAATGCACCGGCCAAGATTTTACAGTATAATTTCATTGTAGTGCAATGGTTAGCGCTGCTGCTTTAATTCTTGGCCTGGCCTCAATTTTTTTTAGAGTTGTCATATTTAACCATTATATTGATCTAAACAATTAAAATTAATCAGAAGTTACAGTTTTGTGTGTTTTTACCTTAAAAACTTCACCAATGATAGTTCAGTGCTTTCCTGTATGCAACCAGGCTCACAATGGCATGTGTTTTTACTGTGAGAAAATTCTGTACATCATTGTAGCATATTCCGATCTTGTACAGTAAGTCACCTTTTAGAAGGACATCAGCTAAATATGTAATGATGATAAAGTCATGTGTAGGTTCTTTCTGATATA
This sequence comes from Erpetoichthys calabaricus, assembly GCF_900747795.2. Lineage (NCBI taxonomy): Eukaryota > Metazoa > Chordata > Cladistia > Polypteriformes > Polypteridae > Erpetoichthys > Erpetoichthys calabaricus. The sequence continues at coordinate 149,885,188 of NC_041396.2, forward strand.
AAGTTTTTCTTTAAACCTTAAGTCAGACTCTAGTAAGCTTTTGTTTCCTCAGTTTCATAAGTAAACACAGATAGATAGTATCTATCATCTACAATATAATATGAAATTCCTGACTACTACTCAGCAAGATCTTGCCTTCATAATGTCACAATGGCTTCAGTTGTTAGTAAGTAACAGTAACTGGGTACTTAGGAAGATTGTTACAGTATTTAGCAAAAGCTCACACCTTTTTGGGGATGAGAAAACAAGACAATTCTGTAAACACTGTCGTGCTATCAGAACAAGAGCTAGAAATGAATGGGGCTTGTAAGATTATGTGCTGCTGTTCAACAGAACAAGTCAATAATCTGATTCTACGTTTCACTTAGAGTGTTCAACTTTACTCTGGTTTATTTAATCCTTTGTAGCGTGCGCCCAGGACGCCTTCATGCTGGGAGGACCTGGGGAGCAAGCGTGACCAGAGCATTACCTCCCCTGGGACACTAGATGGCCACACCCCCACCCCACCCCGCCAGGTTGCAGCAATTCCTGGGACTCCCGCGGGGTTTCATGGGAGTTGGAGTGTGGTGCAGCCCTGTTGGGATCCACAGGCACTGCCAGGGGGTGCTGCAGAAAGAGCTTCCAGAAGAGCTGGTGGAATTGAGTAGTCAAGCACCTGGAGCACTTCTGGGTGCCTTATAAAAGGAGCCAGCAGCCATTACTTGGGGAGCCAGAGTCAGGAGAAGGAGTGACGAAGCTTGATCTGAGGAGTGGAGGAGAAAGAAGGAAAAGAGTACAGGAAGACTTTTTGTATTGTGCTGTATTGTGCTTGGACTGTGTTGTGCCTGTGGGAAACGGGGAAGGTGTTTCCCATGAGGAAAAAGAAAAAATAAACCATGTGTGCCTTGAACTTGTGTCCCATGCTTGTCTGTGTTGGGTTTAGCTGGCGGTGCCAGCCTGGTGGGCCACACCTTTTATTTACCAATAAGGTTGCATATTTCTGTTTTTAACATAATACATTGTAGATTTAATTTAAAATACAAGCCTAAAATATTGGGAGTTCCTCAGAAACCAGTAAGATACAAGCAAATCTATTACAATTTTTTTTTCTTTTCACACACTAAAAAATCTGTTACTTGGAAAAATATAATTAATTTTATGTGTGCTGCAGGTTGGGCTATAAATACAGAGGCTTAAAATTAAACCATGTGAAGGACAGTCAACAATAAATGAATCATGCAGCACTTAAGACTAGTGCAGAAGTTTGTCCATTCCAGAGTCTTGATGTTTGCACGTTCTATCCATGCTCATAAGTTTTCTGCAGCTATTCTCATTTCTTCCCAGGTCTCAAAGATGTGCAGGTTTTGCTGATTTTTTTGATACATCCTAATGCCATCTCTTTCACATGTAAATAATGCACACACACCCAGCCATCCACATGATCTTTAAGAAAGCGTGACAGGCCAGGCCACGGTATACTTCTGAATACTATTGTGCCCATTGTAGGTGCTTTTGGCAGTGGATAGGGGTTAGCATGGGCACTCTGACCTGTCTGTGACTTTGCAGCAACCTGTGATTCACTGTGTATTCTGCCATCCTTCTCTCATGGTCAGCATTATGTTTTCCAGCAATTTGTGCTGTACAGTAACTCTTCTGTAGGATTGGACCATACAGGTTAGCCATCGCTCCCCATGTGTATCAATGAGCTTTGGGCACCCATGACCCTGTTGCCAGTTCCCCGGTTGTCTTTCCTTGGACCACTTTGTGTAGGTACTAACCATTTCAAATAAGGAACACTCTACAAGATCTGCCATTACAATTTTTCCCTTGTCAAAGTCACTCAGATCCTTACTCTTGCCAATTTTCCTGCTTCCAACACATCACCTTCAAGAACTGACTGCTCCCTTGCTGCCTAATATATCCCACCCCTTGATAGGTGCCATTGTAACGAGATAATCAATGTTATTCACTTCAGCTGTCAGTGGTTTTAATGTTATGGCTTATTTGAGAAAGTATACAAAGAAAATTAATTTAAAAAATGAATGAATGAATGGAAGGTAACCTCAAAACATGGGACCGAGATTTTAAATGAAATTTTGGTACTTTATTTGAACTTCATATTACTTATTAATATTCTTAAGTATGACCTTCATTCATATGAGTATTCTGTCATATACTGGGTTAATTCATGATAAATGTACAAAATGTGTGCACCCATAAACAAACATACAATCAATTGTGATTTACTATCCCAAGAATAGAGATAAAATTAAATTTTGTCGAGTTTGCTTGTATAATACATCAGATGTTATATTTCCATAATGCTAACATTTATGGTCATTTTCTAAATGAAGGCTTTTATTTGGAATCTGTCTCTTGCCTGCAGCTCAGACTTTTAGTTTATGTTATTATGTGCTTAGCTACAGCAATGACTTTAATTTTGAAAATCTGACATTTTATCTGGTCAATTTAAAATAGAATCTTTTATGCCAAATAATTGTCACTGCTTTTGGACCAATGTGCCTTCTGTATGAACATTACAAACAATAAGAATGTTCATAACTGTAAATAATTGCAATTGCACTCTTATACAAAAACATTATTTTTGCCTATGATCTCTGTAATGAAGATATATGAATAAAATGTTTGCTCTTGGGGACCCTCTTAGCTGTTCCTCTTTTCAATTAATTTCTCTGCATTGTTCTGACTTCTTAAGATATTATCAGCTTCATCCTACAGATATGACTCATCTATCCACTGTCAGGTTCAGTTAACTCAATTTTATAGCTTGTCTCAGTTTTATATTGATACTTATTGGGTAATTTGTACTGAGGCATGGAAAACCTATTAAAGTTCATCAGTTATTTTTCTTGTGTTGGTGGCTGATACTTTCCTCAAATTGAGAAGAGAATAAAATGCATGCCAAATGATTCCAACTGCAGCTTAAGAGAATAATATTTTTTTTATATATTTTGTTAATAATATATGTGGGCGGCATGGTGGCGCAGTGGTAGCGCTGCTGCCTCGCAGTTAGGAGACCTGGGTTTGCTTCCCGGGTCCTCCCTGCGTGGAGTTTGCATGTTCTCCCCGTGTCTGCGTGGGTTTCCTCCGGGCGCTCCGGTTTCCTCCCACAGTCCAAAGACATGCAGGTTAGGTGGATTGGCGATTCTAAATTGGCCCTAGTGTGTGCTTGGTGTGTGGGTGTGTTTGTGTGTGTCCTGCGGTGGGTTGGCACCCCGCCCGGGATTGGTTCCTGCCTTGTGCCCTGTGTTGGCTGGGATTGGCTGCAGCAGACCCCCGTGACCCTGTGTTCGGATTCAGCGGGTTGGAAAATGGATGGATGGATAATATATGTTAGATGTATTTGATTTTTAATGTTTTGTAACTTTTAAAACTTACCTTTAAAATAAATCCTTGTTATTCTAAAAACTAGCTATACAGTGATGTGTAAAAGTATTCAACCCCCTTGAAAGTCATTACAATTTTCTGCATGACAAAAGATTTGTTTACATATATATCCACTCAGTATTTTTATTGTGAACTCTTAAGCTGTAACAACACATTTCCAAAGTGAAAAAAAAAATATTTTCTGTAGATACTTAACTGAATAAGGAAAATTCAATAGTTTGTGTTTGCATCAGCATTCAAGCCCTACACATTAATACTTTGATGAGAACCTTTTTGCTGTAATAACAGCCTTAATTCCTTTTGGGGTTAAGTATGTAACAGTTTTGCACATTGTTCAGGAGGGATTCTTACCATTCTTCTTGGCAGAATTTAGAGATCTTCAAGGTGGGTGGGGTGGTGCCTCTGGATAGCACTTTTCAAATAGTGCCACAGATTCTCAATAGGGTTAAGATCAGGGATTTGATTTGGCCATTCCAAAACATTCACCTTTCTATTTCTGAGCCAAACTCTGGCCTTATACTTAGGGTCATTGTCATGTTGAATCTCCCAAGCCATAGGTTCATAGCAGACTGGAATACGTTCTCCTGCAATATTGTGTGGTATTTGATTGTCCAACTCTGACAAGATTCCCAGTCCCAGCACATGAAAAACATCCCCACAGCATGACACTGCCACCACCATATTTCACCGTAGGTATGATTTTTCTTGAGGCATGGACAGTGTTAGTTTTACACCACACATACCTCTTTGAAGTTTAGCCAACAGGTTCTATCTGACCATAAAACCTTCTCCCACATCTTAACTGGGTCTTCCTCAGAGTTTGTAGCAAATGCCATTTGTTTGTTTATGTGGACCTTCTTAAGGAATGGCTTCTTTCTTGCTACCCTCGCGTAGAGGCATATTTTATGGAGAGCTCCTGAAATTGTGGACTCATGCACCTTCACTCCAGTTTCAACCAAAAAACTTTGCAGACTTCTGAGACTGACGGTTGGATTTTTAGTAGCCTCTCTCACCAGTTAACGTCTTCTCTGGTGTTTAGTTTTGTGGGATGAATTGTTCTAGTAAGAGTCTATGTGCTGTGATGAACCATCCACTTTCTAATGATGAACTCAACAGTGCTTAACGAGACATTAAAAATCTTCAGTATATTTTTTGTAGCCATTTCCTACTTTGTGCATTTCAATGACTTTGTTTCTGAACATCAACAGAATGCTCCTTTGTCTTCTTTTTTTCAGTGATTGTCCAACAAAAACTATGGCTCTTGCAAAGAGTACTTTTTATATCCAGGGAGATACAGTGTAAGGCCATTAAGCCGCGGGCCAGTAATCCGCGAATTCGCTTAAGCCGCGCAAAAAGCTTGGATCCCAATTTTTTGACACTATGAATCGTACGGACCTAAACATGGCCTCTCAAACACTCGAGACAGGTGTTGACAGCTGTCATTTTGGCATTTCGAATGTCCGTGATTGACATGCTATGCACTATCGCGGATTAAATATTTAAATGCTGGCTTATAACTTCAAAGAGGTATTTATAGAAGATTAGTCTTTTATTTATCAATAAGCAATAAAATAACTTACAATGAAATTCAAATATTAATCTGTTTTACCCACGCTGACTGTCAGCGTTATGGAAGCCGCCATTGTAACCGATTCACACCTTACAATGCTACAAAGTTAATCCGCGGTAAATCCGCAAAAAATCGACTCATATTTAAAGTATTATTTTTAATTCGATAATCTGATAAAACTTGAAATTGTATAAATATGAGTCACAAACCCAACGTAAATCACTTCAGTTTCTGAATGTATAGCGAGCACATCATATTTGTTTTAAAAATTGTTACGCCATGAGTAATAAATGTAAACACACTTCATATGATGTTCGGCAAAAGGATTGTGATCAAAAAACATTTATTTTTTCATTATTTAATGTAATTTATGCATTATCAACAAATATTTAAGCCACGGACCACCTAAGCCGCGGTTAAGCAGTTTAGACCCCAATCACCGCGGCTTAATGGCCCTACACTGTACAAAGGACTCACAAGTAGTACTTAATTATGTTTAACTAGCCATGTGCGCCCAACTACGTTGCGCGTGTTAAAGTTGTCTGTGAAGGGCTCCCTGTTTAAACGCGGCTGCGAGTCGTGAACTGGGCCCTTCATCACACAGCATTATGATTTTTTATAAGGGAAACAAAATTACAAAACAAAACCCTTGGACATTGATTCGATAGGAACGGCCTACTCGGAATCACTGTCTGAATAGTAATTATGTGGTGGTGGAGGAGCATTTCTGCTTCTCTCTGTTCACAGTCCATCTTGTTTTCATGACGCTGTCGTTTCCTCTCACGATCTCTTCTCAACCTTTCTCCAGTCTCGCAGGTTGCTTTGTGGCAATCCAAAGAGTAAGGAAGAACCAATGCTTCTTTATTGAACTCCAAACGCCGACTGATGGAAAGTCACAGAAGTGTGCCCGACTTATATACTCTGACTGCCGCCTCCAAGAAGTGGGTGAACATTCGATTTGGACGAAGTGCTGCCAACGACGGTCGATAGAAACACAAAAAACCACAGTCTCGACAACGAAGCAGATGTCGACGCCAGATCTAAACACAAAGCACGGTGTCGATGCCAGATCTAAACACAAAGAGTGCTATCGACAGTGTTTGTAAACAAAAGTAACAACCAATGTGTTGTGTATTCAGCCAGTACAAACGGCACATAGTCTCCTTTAGTTCAATCCTCTTTAATCACCACACTCCAACCTCATCCAACGATCCTCCCCCTCACTTCCTCTCCTCCTCCATCACTACTGCCCTCTACTGAACACAGCAGGAACACCACACAAGGCAGTGAATTCGCGGACAAACAAAGATCAAGATCCAAATGAAGATTATATATAAAGATTATAGTCAAATAACTGTCTCCTTTGTATCGTTTGTGTTATAATTTGTCATTTGTGTTAACCAGGACCTTCCAAAGCACAAAGGTTTAAATATTTAGCAAACACTAACTTACAACTTATTCACAATGCACCACCAGGAACCGTGGGAGACCCTCCGGATATATAGTGTGGAGTGGGCAGTTTCTGGCGGTGTTTGACAGGTGGGGGACCACCCACAAAACGCATGGAACATAGCACAGACAAACAAAATAATGCAGATAATTAACAAAATTAATATTAACATAAATATATTGTACAACAAAGAACAACAAAAAAAATAAGACTTTAAACCTCAGCCAGGGACAAAGAACCCTGGTTGGCATACAACAGTAATTAAGTTGCCTTTTCCTTTTGTTTTTCATAAACAATATTACAATTATATGTGTTAAATAACTTTAATCTTTTCCACTATCCTATTCTTCATAGACATTTTAATATAGTTTGAAATTGAACTTGTTTTATAATCACAAGTGCATTATTGTAGGACTGCTGGATTTCATTTACCTCTGCTTAGCACAGCTTGTACATTATTGATTACATACTCTATAGGTGTGCATTCAACTTTAATGATATGACATGCTTTAACTCACTTTGCCTGTACTTTGCAGGTTCTCCAACCATCACCTCTCTTCTATGAGCATTTGATGGGTAATTATGAGAAACAAATATCCTGTAACAAGTATTTTATTTCTATCATTCATCCTTTGTCAGCGCAATGTAATTCAGAATGAGCAATAGGTGCAAGACAAAAGTGAGTACTTGATGTAATGCCAGTCCGTTGAAGGGCACATGCAAACCTGTATTGATAAACAGCTCACCAAGATGTTAAATATTTTACCAAAGTGAAAACCACAACTTGGTTAGTCATGTTTTCCCAGATTTTATTCAGACAGTCTTAAAAAATTTTTAAGGTCCACTTCAGCTCCATAATTTAATAGACTGTCTAATTTCCTGTTGTGTTTTGATGTGGTTGCTTCCTGCTTTCCATCCTGAATATACTGTGTAACATTTTTAGACCTGCTTCAGTTGGGGTCTCAGGGAGCTGGGGGCAAAAGAGAAAACATTTCTTGCTGGGCTGACTAACATCAAGGATACTTTGAAAATACTAAATAACGTAATATAAATAATCTTTAACAAAAGTAACCAAAGGAAACCCTACAAAGATGCAGAAGGAACAAGCAAGCTCCACACGGTGTGTCATTTGAAACTAGGATGCTAGTTTTGTGAAGCAGCAGGGTTAACCACTGTCCTACAACGCCACCTCCTTCCTACACCAATTCTACTTAAAGAGGTATCCTAGAGTGCATGATTCACTATTAAACTGAAAGAATTCTGTGGGATTCGCCTTTGAAAACATTGAAGACTTGGATTAGGCCCTGAGGTAACCTACTCTTTTAAAAACTAAAGAGGTATGATTCACTTACCTGTTTTCTGCAAACCAATGTTTGCAGAGAATAGCTGTAGCTTTTAATAGCACTGGGAAAAAAGTAGACATAAACATATTGTAAGGTTTCTAAACTCTTTTGGAACTCCCCCCAACGGGACAACATGACAAACAGCGTCTGTGGAAAACAGCATATCTGTTTCTGGAGCAACCACAGGCTCCCAGCACTGAAGTGGCTCACAGTGAAAGCAAAACCGAGCCGACCACATTCTCGCTATAAGTGCATGTCGCCAATTGATGATGCAAGGAACATTATAAATGCAGGGAACAGTATTACTTGGCTACTAACCCAGCCATGACCATGCCTGACTGCTGTGTCTGTGTATAGAAGAGTGGTAGATCCCACTACAATAAATAACTGTGCTGTTCCTGTTTCAAGCTGAATAAAGCTGGTTTTGCTAAAGTACTGAGACTCAGCCTCATGTTTTTGGGTGTAAGACAGGGACTCACACGTCACAATCGATAAATGCTGGGTCCCAGCAGAGATGTCTGCTTAATTCAGAGAAGGTCGGTAAAAATGAAGGACTTCAGGAAAAAATTAAAGGAAAATGCAACAACTGTGCATCCTTGGCTTTCTTCTGCTCGTCTGATTCAGAACTTTGTATCAGGGTGTTGTATAGCTGGAGAATCAAAAGGGAGGAGTATAGAAGGTGTGGTAATGATATCAAGTTTCTTCGGACAGGGCTTCCTCTAGCCTGAGTACAGAAGTGGGAATGTTAGTGTGGTGTAGGCACAGCCCTTCTTTTCCAACCTGCTTGCATTTACAGAAACCAATCCACATAAGACCCTCACCTTATTGAAGTTTTTACATAATAATTCAATATTGCCATTTTAGCTCAACAGTAGTGTACCTTTTTCATGCATGCCATTTTACTTGAATACAATAATCGTTCTAAGGTTTAGATTGAATAATCACATAATTTATTTTGACAAAACATCAAAAGCAAATTCTGCAAATGTACATGACTGCTAAAGGTCAGTTGCTTTCAAAATGTACATTTGCATTACTGGACAGCTTATGCTTGGGATCTGGAAGTTTAGTATTTGTCATTTTGATGTATGCAGGGATGGCTTATTATGAAAAAGGAATTTAACATCTCCTCCTATTGTTCCATCTCTTGAGGAAACAGAAAATATTTTTATGAATGGAGAACTGGAAGATGGACACAGTCAAAAAACCAAGCAAAGTTTTGGTACCAAGAAATAAAAACTATCTTTCACTAAGAATATTCGCTAAGCCAAAAGAATATTTCCAAGTACCAACAAAGAAATACAAAGGATTTGTTACTCACACTATGTTTATCCAAATCTTGGATACTAAAAGGATGCATGCGCTGATCTATATGTGGTTGCTCCAGTGATGTCACATTCTGTATGTTCCCCAATGCATTCTGGGTAAAATTACAATGGAAACAGCAATGGCAAAATGCAGAAAATGGCAGCTACCATAATCAAACAAAATGGCATCTCAAAATAATGGTAAGGTAATTATAATGACAATTGTATCAAATGCAAAAAATAAATTTCTTGGGTATATAAAACAAACATTGTGAAAGACAAATCAAATAATGCTGCAAAATATGAAGGAGAATATTATATCATAACACCAGATGCACACCTTTATGTGCATCTCTCTCCATAAGCTGCCACAGTTAGAGCAGGAAATCCCATAATATAGGAGTATTGAATATCTGATATCAATGTAATATTTTAATCTCAGGTTCTTGTTATCAGTTGTGTCACTGACATGAAGTTGTGCATTTCTACCTCTTTTTAATTATTCTAAAGATAAAATTTGGATTATTCAAGGTCTCGTCGGTAACAGAAATGTGTGCATTGCAATACTTTTTAATTCTTCTAAACAGCTCTTGTATGAGGGGACACTAGCCTGTCAAAGGGCACACACATTTAGAGGCTTTGCAATGTGATTGCCAAATGACGTACAGTAGCCAGAAAAACATGCATTCATATCCTACACAGTCAGCAACTTGGTCCAGATCTGAGGTCATTGTACTAGAACTATGAGGCATGAGTACTATCAACTACACCACCATCACTTCTACCCTTTATGACTATTTTAAAAAATACTAAACGATTATTTAATTCCAATTTCTATCTCTTTTATAGTTATCTCCAGGTTAGTGCAAGAAGACTGCAAGAAAATTTGAAACCTAAGCTATTAGTGTGCTCACTACAATTACATGTTTTCTTTATTTCATATGTTTAGATAAAGAACAAAGTCAAAAGTTTTTTTTCCTTTATTTAGTGACATTCAGACTTTCACAGTGAGTTTTAAAATGCAGGGGAAAATACAACATTGAACAGAACATATTCAGCTTAACCACTATTTAATTTACTTTCATGAATTGATTGGAGGGTTATAGGTTATAAAAAATACACAACCAAACCTTTAATAAAGTAATTTATCACTCAGCGCAGAACCTTCTTTTATCACTTGGTGCTTTCCTTCAGGCTTTGTCGCCTTATTTCGCTGCATTTCATACTGTGTTTTAAATTAACTTCACTAACCAAAGTGTTTAGTTTCTTCCGATAGCAGCTCTCAGAATCTAAAGAACTGTGATCCAGGGCTTTTGGGGCTTTAAATAAATCTTTTCTTTTTATCTTATTGTTCTCTTTGTCAGTCTTTTTCTACCTCATTTTCTATTAATGTGTACCCTTCAGTCTACATATTGATCCTTATATGTTGAGTAAGTAGTGGGTGGGGAGGTTAGAGAATCTCAAGAATGCCCAGGTCTATTCTGTTTAGATTCATTTTGTTATACAGCCGTAAACAATATTATGATAATAAAACCATTTTTAACCAGCTGAATGGAAACCAGTGCAGCACAGTAGTGCAGTAGTTAGCATTTCAAAACTTCAGTAAACCGAGTTTGAATTCCTTTCCAGCCATCATCTGCATCGTGTTTGCACTTTCTCCCCATGATTTTACATTTATATAAACATACATATACAGGGCGAGTTAAAATTATGTTAACACTAATGGTACTGCTATGTATATATTTATATACAATTTTTGTGGACAATTTATGTGCCACATATGGTACATGTGTTGAACATGATGGTGAACAGGTTGAGACATTTCTGTAAATCATCTTGCACATATGAAGTATGTTTTGTGAATAAATTGTTTCCGCCATTCAAATGTCAGTCAGTCAGTCATTATCCAACCCGCTATATCCTATCACAGGGTCACGGGGTCTGCTGGAGCCAATCCCAGCCAACACAGGGCGCAAGGCAGGAACAAATCCCCGGGCAGGGTGGCAGCCCAGTGCAGGGCACACGCACACACACACCAAGCACACACTAGGGACAATTTAGAATCACCATTCAAATGTTAACATAATTTTGACTCACACTGTATATAAACATCTCAAAGATATCAAAGTTGAGCTTATTGGTGACTCTGGATTGGTCAGTTCATGACTTGGTCTGGTGTAGGACCTGAAGCTGCCAAGCTCTGAGAACCCTCCCTGTTTTTTGGTAAAAGTGTGTTTAGAAAAAGACAATGATCCCATAAAGACTTATCAAAAGTATTTTCATTTGGCAAGTTCTGTTTGTCAAAGCCATTGCATACTTTATTAAAAACTGGCTAGGATATTCGTAACAAATATTAAGTAAATGGAGTCCTTTCTTAAAGTATTCCATACAAACCAGGTGTTCACGTCCAAGGTAGGACCTGGAAGGCTTGGCTTCCTTGTGCTTGAATATGTTCTTGCCAAGTAAACTCCCAGATCAGTCTCAATTTACATTCGTAATCGCAGGCTAATTCTACTTTGATATAGAAGGATGATTAAGGCAAAAACACCACACACAGGATGAGTCACTGGTCAGAGTAAAGCATCAAAAGTACGCATAAACTGTAAGTAATTTTAAATCTATTGACATTTTGTCTAATGACAAAAATGTAAATATACATATTCCTGCATTTGTCAACACACATTAGACCAAATTCTGCATTATTTTATCACGTAACACTCATTTATAGTGGTAGGAAAATAGCACAGATTCTAAATTCATTTTGTTTTCATCTGAAGGTGTCAAAAGCGCGAAGCTTATCTATAGAATTCTGGAAGAAAAAAAATCAAAATAAGGGAATATATTCTATACTTAATTACATTATTGTACATCACTATCTTACCGTTGTTTAAAATAAAATGTTGTGGTTAATATTCAAAGATTCCGTATTTGATAAAATATTTAAAGATTTGTATGTCATCAAAGACCAGGCAATTGAGATTCTTGACAGTTATAAATATCTGGGGACAATCATAGGCTTGAAACTGACTTTCAATAAAAATACAGAAGCCATCTGCAAAAAGGAAGCGAAAGCACCCCTGCTTTTTAAGGTAGCTGAGTCATTTTAGTGTGGGCCCTACCATTATGTCATTCTTTTATACTGTAAATCTTGCGTTGAGTCTGTCTTTACTTAGGTTCGGCTGGCTTGCTTTGGAAATTTTAATGTCAGCAACAAAAACAGAATAAATCAAATTGTACAATGAAACCATAAAATAACAAGGTCTCAACAGTCTCATTTCATAGACCTGTTTAATAAGCAAGTATTATGGAAAGCGAAGTGTGTTCTGTCAGGCAGGACTCAACTACTGCTGTATCTTCTGTTACTATAAGGTCATGGGTCCAAGGTTCCAAGGAGAAAAAACATCTGGTTCAAATACTGTTTCATCCTAACTGTTGTTAATCTTCTAAATAAGTTCAAGTTTAATAAACATCCACACTCTTAAAAATAATGGTTCTGCAAATGAAGTTGGTTCTTTGTGCTTTGAAAAACCTCCTAATATGTAGAGAAAAATGAAATTGTTAATGTATGGTAGGCTACCTAGCAGGATACTAACAAATTAAGAAAAACTGGACTTGTATGCAGAGTCTTTATAAAAATCACGGTTTACCGGTATTTCACAAATCTGTTACAATCAATTAATGGCTTTTTGCCGTATGGAGCCTGCTATGGATCTAAACAAATAAAGGTTCTTCCCGAAACCTTCAATAGATAAGTTTTTTGAAAGCCAAGAATGGATCCCCTCTGACACCTTTATTTTTAAGAGAGCACAGGCTTAACTGATGGGATAAACAATTCTCATTTGCATCAATTATCAGTCAAGTCTAAATATAGTTTTAATTTAACTCTTTCAGGGCTGGTGTTGACTTTTGTCAAAATTCAGGGGTAGAGGACGGTAATCGGCTGTAAACTGAGACAAAACCCACCCTTACTTTTTAGTTCAACTCTCTTTGCTTGAAGGAACATTACGTAGCTTTGTTGATTTGCCCTTGATTCCCTGCGTGTGCAGGAGTAGCGAAGAGCATCAGCATCTGGTGAGACTAAAGCAAACATGCAAAGTAAAATACTCCATGGATGTTTTCTATATTATCGCTGAATCAGACTCTGAGTTTGAAGTAAGTGATCTGGAGATGGAGATCAAAAACGAAATTGAGGTACCAGCATCAGCCTATTGGTCCCCAGTTGATCGTGGTGCTGAACGTGTTCGTGTAGCTGATATGCTTACAGCAGCATTCGCCTAGGAGGACCACCACTTATGATGACAAGAGGTACAAACCATATTGTGTCACACAGTGACTGCCACTGTCGCCCACCTGCTGTGTGCGAAGGCTGACAGGTAGCCGGCCTGCCATACATTCTTGATGGCCATCGAGCCGCCCCTGTGCAGGCACTGCTGCCAGAGATGCCAAACAGGCACCGACGGCAGCCACAGCACATAGCGACAGACGTTTTATGTTGATTCATGTGTGAAACTAGTGCATTGTGTGCTTTTCAGAAAAGGAGTTTTCTGGAAAAAAATATTCAGCCCTCAAAGAGTTAAATGGGTAATGTTTGCTCTAAAGTTTTACTGTATTACTGACATATTTTACTGCCTTTACGTTTAGTAAATTTAGGTTTGATGGCTGTGTTCTTTTGTAATGGGTTTTTGTAAGTCTCTGTTTAAAACCTGCTGATAAACCAAATTTCCTTCTTGGGACAATGAAAAATTGAAGGACTTTTCTTAAAATACAGTAATCGTATGATGACACCTTTGGGTAGCAATGATGACTTTATAATGCTGAGACCTCTGCTTTAGGTAAGGGCTAAGTTGCCACCTACTTTGAGTCTATACATCACCAAGCTTCTGAGATTCCAGTTATAAGACTGGACCATGTCCTACAAGGGTTCATATACTGTACATACTCTCATGTTAACTACAATGTCTAGACAGAGTGTTCTTGGCTATGTTTATGTGTGTACAGCACTGTAGACTGACATCCTATTCTTTATTCTCAACTTGCACCAATTCAGCTAGGGTAGGTTCTAACTACTTATAATGAATTACAAACTACTTATAATGAATTACAAATTGAATAAGGTGCATGAAAATTAACATACATTGTTAAAGCTTTGCAAAATAGAAGCAGCAGAAATTTGTTTTTCTGACTCGCTGTCTCCTGACCATTAATTAAAAACCTTCTTAAGACCCCTAAGTTCTATACATATTCTGTTGGTGGGATATTTTGTGACTACAAGTTGCGAGGGTAGATTTAATCTCCATTATCTTACTGTGTCTGGAATGGTGTTGGAAGGATGTAGAACCATTTGTTTGTGGACTATTGTGCATATGTTCTTATGATGATGGCTACAGATAACACTCCTCAAGCTTCACTCTAGAATCCACTATAAGTGCTTATTAATGTAGATGTTTGGAAAAGTAGTCATAATAAGTGGTTTATATTATAGCTTTAAACCATTCACCAACCAGCGTATGTCCTGTAACACAGCGCTTTGACATTCTGGTGGATGACACTACCATCTGTACACTGTCAAGAACTTTGTGCTTTTCTCCAGTAAAATTACTTACATTTTATGCGTACTTTGATGCTTTACTCTGACCAGTGACTCTTCGTGTGTGTGGTGTTTTTGCTATTATTGTTATTATTACTGTTTTTCTATATCAAAGTAGAATTAGCCTGCGATTACGAATGCAAATTGAGACTGATCTAGGAGTTTACTTGGCAAGAACATATTCAAGCACAAGGAAACCGAGCCTTCCAGGTCCTACCTTGGATGTGAACACCTGTTTTGTATGGAATACTTTAAGAAGAGACTCCATTTGCTTAATATTTGTTACAAATATCCTAGCTAATTCAGTGGATTTGACAAACAAACCTTGCCAAATGAAAATACTTTTGAGAAGACTTTATGGGATCATTGTTTTTTTCTAAATGCACCTCTACCAAAAAAAAACAGGGAGGGTTCTCAGAGCTTGGCAGCTTCAGTTAGCCCTAGCTAAAGATGTGTTTTTCCTTCAACTTCTGTGCCACCATTACAAAACATGACCAAGCTAAGCAGTCTTCATAACTTAAGTTCTGGCCAATGTGGTAAAAAATTAGGCAGCAGACAGAAAAAAGTTTGAGGTTGGCCACCCCATATACTAAAGAAAAAAAAAATCAGCAAAAGAAAAGAAACATGTCTTTACATAAGCAGAGTTCACAACTGAACTGACTAACAGGTTGAATCTGCTCTATAAATATAGTGAATAGGAGGAAGAGGTGGAGTCAGGGTGGCCAGAACAGGAACTGATGTGGCAGAAAGGTGGATTCTGGGTACCAGAAATTATGTCATTAGGGTTTGCCGGAAGTGATGTCAGTTGGTGGACTGGTGGTGACATCATAGAGAGGCAGGGTCTTTGGCTGAACTGCAGAGGAACAAGAGGAGAGAGGAACAGGTAAGAGCGCCAACCCTTGGTCTGGCTAACAAATAACACTATTTGAGCCTGTAAACTGTCCCCCATGCACACATGTGTGACACCAAATATAAGCAATCTGCCCTCTTTTTTTTTATTAATTTTACTGTAATCATTCGGTACATATAGATCAATTTTTACAAAAAATAGGATTGAAAACAAATCAAACCCCACCCCTGAGAAGGAGTAAAACTTAAGACTTGTAAACATGCCTAAATTATTGAGTTTAATAGGGCAAAAAAAGATAAATGGAGAAGGAAAAGAAATGTGGAAATTATTATTTAATAATTATTTCTTCTTATACTAAAATATTATTGATTAGATCCTGCCAGGTTTTGAAAAGATTCTGCACAAATCCCCTAACTGAGAATTTGATTTTTTCCAATTTCAAATAATATAAAACATCGGTTTCCCACTGACTTATTAGAGGAGAGTTAGGATTCTTCCAATTTAACAAAATCAGTCTGTGTGCCAAAAGTGTAGTGAATGCAAATCAGTTTGTCCTTCTCCATTTCAAATCCATCTGGAAGAACACCAAACACAGTGGTTAATGGGTTAGGAGGGATTGTGACCCCAAGGCTGTCTGAAAGGCACTTAAAAATTTTGGTCCTAAATGTTGTTAATCTGGTGCATACCCAAAACATGTGACCCAGTGAGGCAGGAGCTTGGTTGCAGCATTTGCAGGTTGGATCTTGCCCTGGGAACATTTGACAGTTTTAAGCGAGACAGATGAGCTCGATATATAATTTTGAGTTGAATAATTCTATGCTTTGCGCATATGGAGCTCAAGTGAATTCTCTGCATTGCTACCTTCCACTCCTTTTCTGATATATTAATTAAGAGATCTTTTTCCCATTGTCCTCTTGGATTTTTGAAAGGAAGGGACTCTAATAAAATTTTATATATTGCAGAAATGGTGTCTAAGTCCTCGAAGTTGAGCAGTATTTTTTCCATCATGGTGGAGGGTACGAGATGAGGAAAATCGGGTGGGTTCTGTTTGACAAAGTTTCTAATTTGAAGATAGTGAAAGAAATGTGTAGCTGGAAGGTTAAATTTGGAATGTAATTGTTCAAAGGATGCAAAGATATTGTCTATATAAAGATCTCTAAGCAATTTAATCCCAAATCTTTTCCAGATATTAAAAACTGGATATGTTTGCGAGGGTTGAAAGAGGTGGTTCTCCTGCAGGAGTGCCACAGACAGAAGATTTTCTATTTTAAATTGCTTTCTAAATTGGTTCCATGTTCTGAGTGAATGAAGCACAATTGGGTTATTAGTATATTTGCGATAACTTGCATTTATTGGAGCGCAGAGCAGGGAAAGCAATCTGCCCTCTTTTAAAGTCAGAGATTTTTTTTTCAAGCTACAGCAACTAACTTAAAAAACTTTGCCCATCCAGCTGTGAAAGTCCAGCTCCCCGTTATGTCCGGGAGCCTCTTCAACCCAAAACCGCCAACAGTCATGACCCAAGATGAGCCAGGCAAATGAGGACACATACATGCAGCAAAAGGTTGGTGCAAAAAAGCGTCAAGTGCTATTATTAAAACCCATCCAAAAACAAAACAGTTTTCAAAAAAATGCAGTGCTTCAGTTCTGTCATATACATAAATAAATAATCTATAAAACTAGTGATAAATATTTGGAGGTTAAAAAAGTCATTTAATAAATAAATCCAATAAAACAAGATTAAAATTCAGAGATAGTTCTTTTAAAAATATGCGCTCCAATGTTTCCTTGAACAACCTGGCATCACCTCTGCTGATCCTATCCAGACTTTGCAGCAAGAGGAGCCACCTGCCAACAAGTTCAGTTAACCCATAAATACCTTGCTTGGGCCCACATTTCCAGTCCTTTGTCCATGCCAAGCCGCACACGTCTCCCGTCGTCAGTCCTTTGGTATCTGTGGGTGACACTGCATAACAGGCCACTCCTACTCCCCAGGATCAAGCAATAGGTGTGCTCCTTCTTCAAACCAAGATTCTTCTCCCTGTGGCTCGCTCCCAAATACCTACCTGCAATCCTCATAGCATTGGCTCTCCCAATCCTACCTTTCACTCTTTCTTTCTTCCACTTTAACCTCCATTCTCTTCTTTTTGACCTTTCTGTCTGTCTTTCTTTCCCTTGTCTCTTTCTATTCTCTTTCTGCCATGTAGGCTCCCTTATATGGCCTGATTGGGTGCAGATGTGACCCTCCATCCACTCTGAGGTATGAATGAGGCACATGAGTAAACCACCTGCATTTGCATGTGTGCGCGCGATCAGCTAAGCACCGCAATCAACCCTGAAGCAGCGCCGTCATGCACACTCCTGCACTTCTGTTCTCAGCTTGCATGCTCAAGGGATGCAATTATTTATTTAAAACCTGCACTACGCCATGGACTTCTTATCACAACAGTCTTTTTAATATAGGATGCTAATGACCTCAACTATGCAGGTGAATATGCTTTTATTTTGATTTATAGCCTTCACTTGCTGAGATGTTTTCTGCATTTTGTCAAATCTCTATATATGTATTTCTGTTAAGACAAGATGTGTTACATGGCTTTTCTCAGAAAATTTTGTAAGAAAATGGCCATCAGTTGAAGTGCCATCAGCTAATAGGGTGTACCAGACATTCTATGTATAAATTATTTGTAGTTTTAGTTACCAGGAGCTAATATTAATTAGTTACAATGGAGCTTCTTATTTGTGAACATGCTACTTACTATTGTCCATGCGTAAAATATTCCTCCCATATATCATTTACTTCTTTTCCTAGTGACTTAGCTTGGCTTTTGTTGATGGTCATTGGAAAACACAGGAAAAGCTATTCTCCCTAATTCAAACAGGTAATTAGTTGAATAATGGGAATTATGAGAATAAATATAATTTCATCCTGTAGCATATCCTGTAAAAATGGTAGCTTCAATCAAATTTAAATGTAACACTTTGATATATGACATGTACCGTTTCAAAATTTTAGGTGGTTAAAGCAACACACAAATTGAAACATGCCTAGTGTATGGGAACTACAGTTTACCTCAAAATATGTGGGCAACTACAAACTGGAATCAGTCAGAACTGAAATAAACCCCAAAATGGAAATTGATGGAAAATTAAATAAAAAGTAAAACAAACCATAAATACTAACCTTAGAATGATTACTGCATACATATCAAACAACAGTAGAAAGTGAACTGAACTAAACTAAATGCATCCCATAACCACCATCCAATTCCTAAATCTCACTTAATAGATGTGTCTAATATAAACATCACAATAGGTAATGATAAGCAAAACAGCCGAGTTTACTTTGAAAAAAGTTAAGTTTAGCATGTTATTCTTCAATAGCAAAACTTACTAAAACAGGTATTTGGGTTTGAGAGTGTTTAAAGTTGGGGGGTGGGGGTGGGGAGTGTGTAATAGGAAAGGAAGATTGCTCTCTAAGGATTTGGCAACACTGCATGACCTGTGGTAGCATTTAAACATGAGGAAACCACTTCCTGCTGCATTTCTCTTTCCCTCGTTTTCCCACTCTCCATGTACTCCACAATCACTACTTCAGCTGCCTTCATTTGCGTACACCAGGAAGTCATATTTTTTATGCGCTTGCAGCTCTGAGAAGAAAAAAGGACTTGGTGCCTTAGAATAGCCCACTCATTGCAGCAGTATTATTTGCAAATATTGACAAATAGAAAATGTAGGCCAGCTAATATTCTTTTCCCTATAATACCACCAAATTTAATTTTTGAGATTTTGAGGTAATTTAATTTTTCTATTGAGAAGTGGGGTTACCTCAAAATATGAATATATTGAAATGCCATTTCTTGGGTGCCCACTGCCCTAGATGTACAAACCCGCTAAATTTTAGCTTTTCAACTGAACGGGGAAATAGTGTTTTTGTTAATGTGTGAGTGAGTAAGTTAAGTTAGTCAGTCAACTTTGCATTATGTAGTTAAAGATATCTAGAGTCATTTGGAAATCCTGTGTTATATCACAAAATTCCAACTGCCCCAGCCACACACTGCTGTAACTGCAACAATGCAGCCGATAACACTTCACAGTTCAACAGTTTCAAAATGGTTTTAATTTCCCAAAAATCGGTATGGGTAACAAACCATGAAAGCACCCTAGCTGTCTGACTGATATTGTTTAACACCAAGATTATTGAATGGCAGATTTTGAGTTTTGTGCATTTCATATTTGGATAATGGATTGATGGATATTGTTATAACGTTTGACATTCTCAAACTGTTGGTAATGTTGTACATAAATCTGATTGCATTTTTGACTTTTTATTTTGGCCCAGTTCACAACTGTGTGTTTGTAGAAGCACATGTTAACACGGGGGCATTTACCATGTATTTTTTATGCCTTGCCTGTGATACTCTTAGGGTCATGCATTTTCGTATACAAATTTCACATTAATCTGAGGTTTACTTTTGCATTTAAAAATGGTCAAGAGTGGGAAGCAAAATGCTTGAATCATGTCCTGTCAATTGTAGGTATTATGTTGAGCCATGTGTTGTGGTTACTCAGGTAGTATGATACCTACTTTTCCAATTATGATGGCAACCATAATGACTGCAGTCCTACATTTATGTCAGAGACAGAGAGATTATATTGGTTACATTCCTTCATGCCAGATCTCCTGTGTTGTTCATTGTTTTGTTTTTTTATTTATTTTTGCAGAAAAACTGCTCTAATGTACCAGAATTCTGTATTTTGTGTGTCTCTGGGTGGAAAACGTGACAAATCATATAATTATAAATAACTGATTGTACATCTGTGTTGTGGATTGTCTGCATTATGCAACTGTGGAAAACATACAGGCAAATGTAGAACTATGGCCATTCAACTTTTCCTTGGTTGAAAGAGAATTTCAATATACTTGTAAATTGTCCTACATGTGCATTAAGGGATTGTGCTGGAGGCTCTGTACAGGGGGGACAGGGTTGAAGACATCTCTGCAGACAAGTCACCTCCCTGCCGATGTGCTTCAGAAGTCCTGCCCCTCTTCTGGTTTCATTTCTGGACTTGCATCTGTCTGACCCACAATAGCCCACAGAAACTCTTTACCTAAAGCCTATATGTTGAAATGAAATTCATGTCTGTTTGATCTCTTTCTCTCCACATCTGTTAGCACTGCAGGTATTAAATGGGTGCTCAGATGAGATTCTAACCCTTTTACACTTCCTTAGTTTCTTCTATTTCCACTGTGTGTGTGAATATTATATATATATATATATATATATATATATATATATATATATATATATATATATATATATATATATATATATATATATATATATACACACTAGGGGGCTTCGTCCCCGTATTTGGTTTTCCGGATACACACTTTTAAGATTGTTTTTTCTTTGAATTGTTGCTATTTCATTAGTTTCACTTTTATTTCAGAACTTCTGTAAAAACAATATTTGTAATCTTGTGAGTCCCAATATGCTGAATCTTTTTAATGAGGTCAGGATAAGTTTCTCTGTTTGGAATTTCAGCATAGACAAAATGATCTACATCATCAGCATTTAATATTTTTTTTTTTTTTTTTTACAATGTATCAAAGTAAGTAGAGTTCTGCATTGGACTCCTGTCTGTAAAGTCGTGCTATTTTCCTCTCCCAGTTCCAAAAGTACATGGGTTTACCAAGGTGATACCCCAGCTTTTGTCTAGGTTTTTGTACAAGGGCTAGACAGAACATTTTTGACTCCTGGGGTAAATTTAGTTTTTTAAATAAGCAGTCAGATAAATATATATACATTAACAAAGTGACCAATAAATGCATGTGTGGTAAACTCCGTTTTTGAAATTCTCAAGATTCTTTATTTGTCACATGCATAGTTATAAAGGACAACACGCAGTGAAATGCATCCTGATCCGCTTATCAAAAACTGTGCAAAGTTAGAAGAATATCAGTTAGATTAACAAAAAGTCATAGATCGAAAGATAACAGTATAGTAGAACATAATAAATAAGTAAAATTATGTGAATAAAGTAGAATTAAGTATTAAGGTGCAATAGTGTAGTAATTATTGTGCAAAACCAAAGTTAGACCGGTGCATAGTTAAATGAGGCAGTTTGTTTGTTTGCGCTACTGCGATCTTTACTTGTGTATAGCGCCAACGTTTTTTTTTTTGAGCCTTTCTAATTTCACTGGTTTCATGGTCTCTAATCTGCTCTGCATTTGTTTAGCGCCAACATTTGTAAACATCTCTATGAAGTTCTACTTTGTCATTTTACTCACTGTCATCTATTTAAGAGCCGGATTGCACGTGCTTTTTTTTCCAATTCCACTTGTTCCGGGCTGATAATTACTTTCCTTATTTTCTGAATTTGCACCTCGATTATTCTTTTTTGCTCTTTTTTCTGTCCAACGCATTTGAGTCTCTTTTCTCTGCGCTTTTCTTTCTTCTTCGTTTAATCATGAACGTTTCATTTCTACCCTATTCATTTCATTTCTACCGTATTGACCTTATACACTTTATATGCACTGAGAGCCCTGGAGCTGTGTGTGCTGCGTGACTGCCTTTACACTACTGATTTGTTTTTTTTGATATTGCTTGTAAGTAGGGTGTGTCTTGCAAGACTCTCGTTCTATGTTCCCATGAGACGCACCGTGGCAGGTCTCTTTCGTCTCACGGGTCTTTAAATTATCTTCCGAGAAAGATCACGTATCGTAGACTATCAGGACAGGGGACAGGATTTCTTTTTATAATATATATATATATATATATATATATATATATATACACACACATACACACACACAGAAGTGGGTAGAGTAGCCAAAAATTGTACTCAAGTAAGAGTAGCGTTACTTCAAAATAATATTACTCTAGTAGAAGTAAAATGTAGTCATCCAAAAAATTACTCAAGTAAGAGTAAAAAAAGTATTTGGTGAAAAGACTACTCAAGTACTGAGTAACTGTTTGATCATAATAAATTATTTATTTTTTAGAAATGTTGTAATAAGACAGACAAAAATATAAAATAATGTGCAAATTCTGCTATTTCCAAATAATAAAATAAAAAATGAGTAAAAATAAATAACATCTTTAAAAAATAAAGATGCAAAAATAACACAAAGTTCCAAATCTCAGTTTTTCACAACAAAGCTTTTGAAGCCAATACCTACAGTAGATAATATGTATGTTTGAACAGTGCAAACTACTTACAGTGACAAGATATACTGACTGTACAGTGACAGTATAATACTCCATATTCACTTGCCCTCCAAATAGCACAGCTGATAGAAAATAACATTAGAACAAGGCAGCTTGTGCATGAACAAGAAGTTTCACTTTACCTTGACTGGCCAGTCGCGGATAGATGGCACAGTGACACAGTCACTGTATAATAGATGTAGGATGCTCTTTTTAAAAAAAATAAAAATTGAGACTGCAATTAACATGAACAAGTGTCCTTATAACTGATCTTATTTTTAAGTTCAGTAAGAAATACACTGTCAGACAGAACACTGAATAA
Organism: Erpetoichthys calabaricus; assembly: GCF_900747795.2. Lineage (NCBI taxonomy): Eukaryota > Metazoa > Chordata > Cladistia > Polypteriformes > Polypteridae > Erpetoichthys > Erpetoichthys calabaricus. The sequence continues at coordinate 149,908,215 of NC_041396.2, forward strand.
TGCACACACAGAGAAGTTACTAGATAGATAAACTGGGAAGGCACTGTATAATAGAAGATATAAAACTGTCAGGAGAATAGATAGATAGATAGATAGATAGATAGATAGATAGATAGATAGATAGATAGATAGATAGATAGATAGAGATAAAGGCACTATATTACAGGTGCTGCAGAAAGGCAAGCAGGGAGTGAGAGTACATTCACATGTGAAAGGCACTAGATAAACGGATAGATAGGGAAGGCACTTACTGTATATACAGTAATAGGCAAACAGAGAAGGCACTAGACAGGTGCATAACAGTATTAGCTATATAGTAGTTTCGTTTTATATATAATGTATATGTATTTTCCAACTCAGAGAATTATGTCAAAAAGAAATACATTAAATCATAAATCAATCGACACAAGCTGCACGCAGGCAAGCGGGCAGTGAGAGCGGAGATAGATGTGAAAGACACTAGATAGATTGTATACAACAGGCAAAAATAGCGACCACTTGATAACAGTATTAGTTATAATCAATGAAAGCATTAATCACTCAACAGAAATAACCGCGATCGACATTTTAAACTTACTTAAGAAAAAAAAAGAAAAACGCCCCAGTACATCTATGAAGGCATGCGCTGCAGGCAGGCAGAGCAGCGAAAAGCGCAGAACAGCGCCCCCCAAAACGGAAGTGGTAGAAAATAGATTGTATCGGTAGTGGTTTGCTACTACCTTATAGAATGAATGGGAAACGGGTTAGGGAGTTTTAGCTAAAGAATACGCGGCGGCCGCCTTCCGCTGTGCATGTCTGGAATACAGCGTATGGAAAAAAAGTAATGATTTGAGTGTTACCAAATGAAGCGGAGTAAGAGTAGCGTTTCTTCTTCACAAATGTACTCAAGTAAATGTAACTCGTTACTACCCACCTCTGTATATATATTATATTACCGGTATATATACACTAGGAGGCTTTGCCCCCTTCTCGCTTCGCTCACCAACCTCCGTGTTTGGTTTTCCAGATACACACTTTTAAGATTTTTTTTTTCTTTGAATTGTTGCTATTTCATAAGTTTCACTTTTATTTCAGAACTACTTTAAAAACAATATTTGGAATCTTTAGAGTCCCAACATGCTGAATCTTTCAAATGAGGTTCGTGAGACGTGTTTAATGACTGTACCACTAGGGTGTTGTACCGTGTTAGCCATTGTGAATGTAGAGAAAAGCCAAGCAAAATGACACCTTTTATTGGCTAACTGAAAAGATTACAATATGCAAGCTTTCAAGGCAACTCAGGCCCCTTCTTAAATTTACACAAATTTTTGTGATGCACATAAATTTAATCTTGCACAAAAATTTTTTTGCACGGTTAGTTTAGGTTTCAAAAAAAAAAATTCTAAAAAAACAGTATGTTTTTTATTAAAAAATTCTTTTTTCTTCAAATACTTACCTGTAGTACATCGAGAAGGGGCCTGAGTTGCCTCGAAGGCTTGCATATTGTAATCTTTTCAGTTAGCCAATAAAAGGTGTCATTTTGCTTGGCTTTTCTCTACATGACTTTGTACCATAATTCAGGATAGGTTTCTCCGTTTGGAATTTCAGCACAGACAAACCGATCCACATCATCAGCAGTTAATAATTTTTTTTGCAAAGTAACTAATAAATGCATGTGAGGTAAACCCTGTTTTTGAAATTCTCTGACTTAAACTTCAAAGCCTTACAATATTTACATACTTCAGACATATCACCTACCCTGTATGTCCATATATTTAAATGAAGGAACTGGCCTTTTCGTTATTTCTCCATATCTTGCTCTGCTTGTCTTTTGACTTCCACTGTTTTCATTATCTCTAACCTGCTCTGCATGTGTTTGGCTCCCTTGTTTTTTAACCTCTTTATGACATGTTACTTTGTTTTATACTCTGTCTTTTAATTCTGACCTTGCATTGTCCTGCTATTTTTTCAATTACACCTGGTCTATGATGATTATTTTCCCTTTTTCGAGTAATAATTTCCTTTTGTTTGTGTTAATGCAATCTTTACTATCTTTTTTTGATACTGTGGTGATCTCTGCGTCCGGCTCGAAAGGAGAAGCAGTAAAAAAAAAAATTTAAAAAAAAACAGACGTAGTAAAGTCTCATGAAAATTTTACTTGAGCGATCAAGAAAAAGAAAGCGGACCTCGTAACCCCAAACACAAAACTTTCTAGCACCCTCTCCAACATCTCGTCCCCCACCCCCTTACCGCATCAATCAATACCCTGCTGTCAGTCTTCCATGCTGTACTCCGCCCTCCCTCAATCAAACCTAACAGTCACTCAAAAAAAAAAAAAAGGCTTCAACCTGCCTGGGATGCTACAATACTTTCGAATTTTACTGCTTTCATATTCTTTACCTTTCTCTGCATGTGTATAGCGCCAACGTTTGTGAACGTCTTTATGAAGTTCTACTTTGTCTTTTACTCTTTGTCTTTTAATTCTGAGCCCGATTGGATGTGCTTTTTTTTTTTCCAATTCCACTTGTTCCGGGCTGATTATTACTTTCCTTATTTTCTGAATTTGCATCGTGATTATTCTTTTTCTTTTTTGCATTTTTTTCTCTCCAACGCTTTTGAGTCTCTTTTCTCCACGCTGCTCTTTCTTCTTCGCTTAGTCGTCGACGTTTCATCTATAACGTATTGTCCTTATATGCTCTATATGCGCTGAGAGCCCTGGATCTGTGTGTGCTCAAAGTCTTGACACAACCGAGTGTTTTGCTGCCCATTGTCTTATTTGATATTGGTTGTAAGTAGGGCATGTCTTGCAAGAATCTCATGTTCTACATCCCTGCGAGATGGTGGGTCAATCTCTTGGCACAAAGTCTCATGTTTAAGGTCCCCGTGAGATGCTCCGTGGCCAATCTCTTTCGTCTCACGGGTCTTTGAAGTGTCTTCCATGATCACGTCTTGTCTTCCTAGTCATTCTCTCCTAGGATTTTTTTTTATAATAGAGATATTTATATATACACACACACATACTCACACACAAACACACACTACCTGTGCTACCCATCTATCCATCCATTATCCAACCCGCTATATCCTAACTACAGAGTCACGTGGGTCTGCTGGAGCCAATCCCAGCCAAAACAGGGCTCAAGGCAGGAAACAAACCCTGGGCAGGACACCAGCTTACTGCAAGGCGCGCTCACACACACCCACACACCAAGCACACACTAGGGACAATTTAGGATCGCCAATGCACCTAACCTGCATGTCTTTGGGCTGTGGGAGGAAACCAGAGTACCCGGAGGAAACCCACGCAGACACGGGGAGAACATGCAAACTCCACGCAGGGAGGACCCGCTACCCATCTAAAACAGTTTAAAATTAAGTAATCAATGCAGACCTCAGTGTTAATGTTTGCAATGCATCATTTATTGGAATGTACTTTGTCACGCACATAGTAATAGAATGCATTGCATTTGTCATTTCAACAGATGGCGCATCACATACATTTGAAGAAATATAATGTATTACTACAAATGTTTGTGATGTGCCATCTGCTGGAATGACAGAGAGCAACAGGAAAGGCATATTAATATAAATAAAAGAATGTACTGTAATACACATTATATACACATACAGTATATTACCGTGTCTCGGCTTCTTTTCACTATAATTTATAGTATTTTCAATTTGAAAATAAAATAATTAAACGGTTAAAAGAGCATGATTAACCAGACAAAAAAAAAGATCATATTTTCAAAATATTAAATTCTTTAAATTGATTCTTATTATTAATACATATAAACTAATATATATCTTTTTTGTTAATGTGTCAAATGTTAGGTACAAAGTAAAGACTAATTGGCTTAATTCTGAGTCAAATTCAGCCCTTTAGGCAATCAGAAAGTATCCCAATTGCAAGTAGGTGTTAGTTAATTTTCATCTTAGATTCTTCTGTAATAGAAATTACTTAGTAATTAATGTTACATCGCTGGATTACTTACAAACCAAAAATAAATATTAAGCATGTCCAAAATTATAACTTTCAGTCCTGTATGTTGGGAGAATAAACTGAGTTTTTTATATGCCTGATGTCACGTCATTGGTAGTCAATGAGAGATGAGCAATATATCTTTTAAAAACATTGTGGTGAAGAAGAAAAGCCTCTTTCTCCCAAATGAGATGGACTTTTTTCATTTTCATTTTTGACTATAAAATAATGAATACACTATCACAGCATGTCAAGCTAGACTGTCATCCACCACATTTATTTTGAAATCACGTTTTTGTTCAGGTCAGGAGTCAGGACTCTCTTAATCAGGAATATAAACTGTTAACGTGCAATGTTTTTTGTGGACACAATCTTCTAGTGTATGTGACAGATTGGTGAAGTCTGTCATTACATACGTGGTCTCTAATTTTTCAACATTGGTACAATTTCAAAAAAATCAGGCATTAGTAATTACATTCTTAACTGTAGTCTAACCCAGGAGATATGCACACAAGAACTGAACTCATTTAATGTTGCATAAACTGTATGTCTCTGGGCTGTATAGAGAACCAAAAGCACCAAGGGAGAATAAATAAAGTTCATAATGTAAAACTACACCAGGATTTAAACCCAGCATTCTGAAGATTACAGACAGCAGCACTAAACTGTGCACCACTGTACTGCCTCCAAATGCATACAAAACAAAATTGTAAAATCAGTATTTGTGGCTTGTGGGGATGCTGGAGCTTATTTCTTCAGCATAGACTGCAAGACAGAAGGCTACCTTTGATGAAATGCCAGTCCAGCCATTCTCATCATCACATCGGGACAAGTTTGAATGATTTTTTTCACAAAATATTTTGACTGTTCGAGGCAAACAAAAAACATACTCACTCAGGCACATTAAGATTCTGTATACAGACTGACCACAGTATTATAAATTTCAGGTGCATGAACAAAATGTGATCAAAATCTTATTTTAGCCAAAAGCACAGGTAAACATTTTTTCACTATTTCATTTTTGGCAATAAGCCCTTTTTAAGTTTTTTCATTCAGAAATTTAAAAATGTATCTATAGTACAACACTATTTAATGAATAAGCAGAAACCTATGGCATGATCATGATACTGGCAATATTTTCCAAGCTTGATTAAGGGATATCTGAGAAAAGTCTGTTTGTCATGCACAACTAACCGAATGCTCCCAGTAAAACGAAAGAATGAGCTGGAAAGCCCACACTTTGCAGCCTGTAACATTTCAGTTCCTTTGATGGAGTATTCCTGAAGCACCTGAACAAGACAGGTACTGAGACTGAGCAAAATTGGACCTGTGTAGTAAATGATTTGTTCATATGAATGGCAGAAGGTCCCCAATTAAAAGTAAGTGACTCAATTCTTTGGTGAAAGTTTGATACCTGTAAGAGTAAATACAAAAAAAAAAAATCACATTCTTGCATCTGGAAGAAAAAGTTAAACTCTCCTGGTAAACTGCGTATCAGTAATGCAATCCGAGATTAACCACCAGATCATAAAAAGTGAAAAAGATTACAGTTCAGGCAGCGGAGGAGCTATACTCTAATAAAAACCATGACTAATTTATCTTACAACTTACCACAGAGTCGGTTCTTTGGCATGATCCCCATATGACAGGGGAGGGCAGCTCTAGTCTGGGAGGGCCACAGTGCTTTTCTTTCAACCAGTTCCTTCATTTAAAATCAATCTTGCTGTTCATTAGGGCCACTTACATTACTGTGTTAAGTTTAATACGAGTTATATTTTATATACTTGAAACTCTGAAATAATAAATGTTCCTCAAATATTTCCTTTAGTTTTAATAGTATTTTTTGCTTAATTTTACTCCACTTGTCAAAAATAAGTATATTTTTTTAAATTTTATTATCCAGAAAGTAATTTACTAATATTTGCAAATAAGACAGAAAACAGCTAATTAGCAAAACTGCTTTCATTTTCACATGTATGTGTGTTCATCAATCAGTAGCAGATTTCAATAAAATATTCTGAAGGAAAAAGTAAGCAAAGTTGAAGGATTAAAGGACTTAAATTCTCCTGGGTTGAATTAATTTTTCCAAAAAAAGTATGGTGCAGTCTGGAAGGAAGCAGTTACAAGAAGAAAAATATCTAATTAGACAGCATACTGCAAAAACAATTGATTCATAATTTAAAAATTGGTTTTAAGAAAAACATGCAGATTCCCTTTAAGATTAGGATTGGATTGCCCACCTCTGCTTCACCATAAAGCAAAGTTGTCAAACTCAGATCCTGGAAGGTCACTGAGACAGCAGGTTTTCGTTACTGCCAATTTCTTCATTAGTAACCAATTATTATCGCTATTCAAACTTACTATTTTACCTTAACTTTAATTGACCTGCTTTGTATGACTGGGACTGCTTAATGATTTTCCCATTAATCATCAACCAATCAGTATAAGATACAACCAACATATGAGCAGCTTAATCAGCTGTTTTATACTGTGTTCCTATTAGCCCAACATTTTTTCCCCTATTTATTAATTCATATCCAAATCCTGGATATTAATGAAACATGTTACTGAATTCTATGGCTTGCCTTGTGTAGCATAATAAGAACCTTAATGTTTCCAGTTGATTTTCCAGTGAACAAACTGGTGCAAATGAGATTAACTTTCCTGGTTGTCATTAAGGTTTCTGAATCTTAAAAAAGAAGTGAATTAAAATTAAGGCAAAGAGTATGTTCCATTTGCAGCAGTAATTGTTAAGAAAGTGGTAGAAATGAAAACCGGCGGCCACTGCTGGCCTCCAGGATCTAAGTTTGACACTCCTCCAGTAAAGAAAGCAACACAAAGATTCTGCATGATAGCAGCTAGGAGTGCTCACTTTTAATACCAGATGTCCATTTTAATTGCGATACAGAAAAATACATGATTCTGCACACAAAAAAAAGTGAAAGAATCTATGGACGTTCATACAAGTACAACAAAATGCAGCAATGGAATAACTCAATAAATGGCCCTGTTTAAACAATGGTTAACATTCATCAGCAGACTCACTTAAAAGACTGGTATTATCTCTGTCTGTCTGTCTGTCTGTCTTCATAATTATGCAGCTCAATAAATTTAACACATCAATCCTGATAAACACACGTAATAATTACTGTTTGACCAATCATTATATTAATCTAGCGAATCAAATTTTAAAATAAAATCGGAAAACGTATCATTGTCCTCACTGTCACTGAATTCTTTCAGTGACCATGCTGCATTATAATGAGGACTGTGAGCGAGTTGCTTCCTGACTTGCACAATATGTTATCGGGATAGTCTCCGGCCTCCGCGATCCTAACCTGTATTAAGCGAGTTTAATAATGGAAGGCTGAATCGTTAACATGCCAATCGCCCCTTTGTTCAACACTTTTGTTTGACTCTGTAATAATACTCTTTAATTTAACTATTTTCTGCAGCTATAATCAATTTTGGTAAAGTTTTGGTAAATCTGATTCTGGCGAAATAAACAATCGTAATTATTTATTTAACACCTCATTCAGTAGTTTAGTGAAAGGACGCTTCGGAACAAACATCAGGATATTAAATCATCTTATTTCTCACCTTTAATAGGTCGGGACGAGTCCATCTTAAAATTATATAGATTTTTTAGAAGCAACTTCAATAATTCAACTATAGAGACATTTCGTATATTATTATATGCACTATAATTATTTGTCTATTTATACGTATTTTAACAACACTAATTCCGCTTGACCACCGCACGCAAAAGCCCGTGAGGCGGATATATCCATATATGGCGCTAAGGCGCCTCCCACAACGTTCCACCTCAGTAGGCGGGGCTGAACGACTTCTAAATGAGGTGTCTCTCACTTTCTTGTTCATAGGTAAATCAATTGAGGAGCTGAGAGTGGTTTACAGGAGGGAAGGAGATACGCAATCGTTCTCTGAGTGTTTGTGTTTTTTTGGACTTATATATTGGAGGTTTATAGGATTTTTTCATCGTACAGCATCTGGGAACCAAGATTAACTAAAGATGAAGAAAATTAGAATGTTTAATGGAATAGTAGTTTTCGTCTGTTTGGCAACGATATGGATCCCTCTTGCCTATTCGGTGAGTGCTTCTTCAGTATATCCCCTGTGTTTAAAAGTTAACGTACTCTGATTTCCTTTGTTAATAGGTTGCTAACACTAAATGTGTATGAGTTGGGCCAGCACGCGCTACGTGGTTTCGGTAGGAGGCTTCTTAACCCGGGAAAAGAAATGTTTCTCCTATTTAAACGCGTGTTGTGTTAGCACGTCATGTTATTTAGTAACATAAAAAGCAAAAAAAAAAGAGAGTATAGTGGGATAATCGGGCGAGAAGGCGCAGCCGGTGGGTATAATGTATACTGAACGAGGAGAGTGTGGTTCCCTTGTCCTTCCAGTTATCACTTTTTCATGTGAATTAGCTCTTTTCCCACTTACTGCCTAAGTCTCTATCAAGTCCGCACGATAATGAGGCTAGCGCAAACGTGTGAACCTGGGCAGGGTCGCGCCTTGCGGACATGACGCGGTTGGCAGGTAAATATTTTGACAGAAACCAATTTGTGAGGCGCTTGTTAAGGTACCCTGATCTGGGTTGTGCTTTTTTTTTTTTTTTTTTTAAGCCAGTAGGGGGCAGGAGTAGTCCCCTGTTCCTCTTCATAACGGAAGGACAAAGTGGGGAAAAATCGTCTCTCTTCTGGATTTTTATGTGCTTTAATGGTTTGCCGTAAATTTCGGGCTCCCAAGTCTTCGCGCCTTAACGTAGTGCCGAGTTACTTTTTTTTCTCTCGTTAGGGATTGTGAAAGACTTGTCTTTGGGATTGATGTAGGATGTTAGTCAGTAAATGATGACAAGTTTGAGTTTAAGATCCATATACTTGTTTTCTTTCGATTGAAGCCTGTTTATCCACATCCTGAATATGCTTAAGCCAGCACCGTCCTGATTTTTTTTGTGACGTTTTTTCCTCCGCTTGTTAATTCTGAAAAATGTATGCTTGTTTTGCAGATTTTAAACAGTTTGCCACATTGTATTCCTGTTAATATAGTATGTGTTTGGTGATTTATGAGCGTTTTCCTGATGGGAGTTAGTCACTATTATGCATCATGTATTTGTCTCATAAATGGCAAGTCTACCCAGTGTTCCTAGTAAAATGTACGTGTCCGATTCTAGTATCGTAGGTACTGAATTAATTATTCAACCCTGATTTACCGATTTATATTACAATTATACCTCACAATGAGTTGAGTGAATTGCATATCTGGGAGTCACGTCTGTTACAGGTAATAAGCATACTAGATTGTAGTGGCTCAGGGTTGCCGTTTTGTTTTCTCCGGTTCATTTTAAACTTGGGTAACTAATGATGTGTTGTTTAATTTCTGGAATCTTGTGCCAAATGGTTTATCTTTGGGCAGCACCAAAGTAAAGTTCATCAAGACAAACTAAGTACAAAACTCTGGAATTACACAGCTTGGCTCAAAAATGTGTTGGTTGATCTGAAAGGTCTTTGCACTTTGTAGAGTCCAAAAGCCCTTAACTTGGATGAATATGTTTGGGTGATTGTTTTGGCTGTAGCACACAAGGGAAAAGCATAGCCGTGCCTGCTGTAAAACCAAAAAAAGTTTCATACTAGCTGACTAATGCTTCCAGTGACTATATAGCTTTGTTGTATTTATTTGCTTTCATAATGCTGAGTCAAGGACGTGTGGAAAGTCTTTAGAAGGATTTTTTTTAGCAAGATTTACTTTTAGGTTTAGTTTGTGCCTTCTGTACAGCTTGCTGGAAAGTTGCTCTCTCTCTCTATCTATCTATCTATCTATCTATCTATCTATCTATCTATCTATCTATCTATCTATCTATCTATCTATCTATCTATCTATCTATCTATATATAATCTATATATATATAGATATATATATATATATATATAGATATATAGATAGATATATATATATAGATATATAGATATATATATATATATATATATATATAATCTCAAACTAAATTTTGTTTGCAGACATGTTAAATGTAAAATTGTTAAACTTTTTTTTTTTTTTTTTTTTTTTTTTTTTTTTTTTGTAGTGGTGTACATTTGTTCACATCAGAACCTTGTGTTCTTCTATGAAACATTTTAAAAGGGAGCTGGACTTCTGTGAATTTCTCATTTATGATTTTCTTAGAACAATATGGATATGCACATTCCCAAGTTGTTCATCTTTGAAGCCTAAATATTACCAATGTGTATGCAGTTCCGATTAGACATTACTGGGCCAACCACATCCATGGAAGGCTTTATTTTTTTTTGTTAGGCTTTTTATATTTAAAAAAAAAAAAAAAGGCTGCAGGTGTTGCCTGTTCAGACTTTGTCCCTTAAAAGCCTGATACATCTTGTATGATTTCACTAAAATAGATTTTCTTGCCATTTAAGTGCACAGGATAACTGATCCATTTTTCAGACTTTCTTTAAAGGCCAATATTCCTGTCTTTCTCTTGTAAAGTCTGCCTGTTCTTGGTCTGTAGCACAAGCTACATAGCTCAACTACCATAATTGATCATCCATCCTACTTTAATACTGATTAGGAATGGTTTCTTTTAATGTATCTGATATGAATGTTGCGACTAAACAGAAATACCAGAAGTTCATATAACCTGTGCTTAGAAGAGTAAGTGGGTCTGTTGTGATGGTGATCAGTTCTCTTGGTGAAACCAGAGCTGATATATGTGGTAATAACATGTGGCATAACTGAGCTTCTTAATTTGATGCTTTCTTTGACCAAAACACTATCCTGTTTCTGTAAAAGCTATACGTATACAAACAACCCCCAAAAATCTAAAATTGATGTGTATATTTTGACCCTCAATGCAATATTTGGTGTTTCCTAATGTAATCAAAGCATTATATAGACCTGTTTGTTTACACACTTTCTATATAGAGTACAAAACCTGGTGTATAGTTTTCTTCTGTCAAAATTATATGAATATTTGTGCCTCAAAGAAACTGCACTGTCCAATTTGAATATACCACCATTTTTTAGTTGAGTGCTCAAGTAAAACTGTTGAATATTTGACTTCCTTTTAAATAACCTGAACAGGTTGAAAGATCACCAAGACAAACTGTACTTGAATGTCTTTTACACTGAATATCAAATTATTGTAAATAAGAAGCTCAATACAGTAAGATGCAAAAGTTGTTCTGTCCTTCCACCGTGTTGCCTAGTGTAGAAGCAGACAACAAAGCTTTGGTGTAAGGGGTGGTGAGGAAATTACAAGTATTGTCAAAACATACAAATAGTGTCCTTTCAGTTTAAACTACCTTTTAAGGCAACTTGGAGGCATTTTATGATGAATATCAAAAGAAGTATTAAAGTAAAAGAGATGCAATAACTGTTGTTTTGTATTTGGTGTTCAAGGAAAGATTGTTTAGGGTGTGTGACAATTTTGATAAATTCTAAACAAATTCACTTGCTTTGTTTGGCTGTGTTAATGTTGTAGCATTTCTACATTTAAACATGTGTTTTTGTTTTTTTATTCAATTATTTTATGAAACTTTGTTCAAGGGCCCATTCTGCAAAGGAGGCAGTGGGCATGTTCCAGGCGCTGCACTTGTATTGCCTAGGTGGCCCCTTGACATGCAACTTTTTGTCTTTCAATGCTGTACTGTATGCTCTGTCATCCAGGTAAAACCTGTAAACGGCATAGCTAACCCTATCTGTTCTAAACTTTATCTACTGACCCTTGCCCCATTTGTTTTTTTCCCTCTTTCATCACCATTGAACAACCTGGGTGGAGTCGATTTTAGATATGCTTAGAAACCAGATTTGTGGTAATTGGTCTAACTGCAGCTAAAATGTGTCCGTTACAATCTCTCTAGGTGTTTTACTGAAAGATTCTTATGGCTTGGGACACTTAGTTTTTTGATTGGTGGCTTCATTTTAAAATTAAATGGATGAGTAAGTTTGCCAATGTATTGTGCGTGCGTGTATTTGTAGTATAATACATTTTATTTGTAGGTGCCTTTCTAAACCCTCAAGGACACCAAACAATAGATGAAACAGATTATAAACAAAACTATAAAATACAAAAATTCAGACAGACCAATTGTAATCCGAGAAAAAGCAGTCTTAAACAAATGAGTTAAGTTTAGATTTTGAAAATGATTCAATATTTCTAAGCTCGGTAATGGTAGTGAGTTCCAGAGCTGGGGAGCAGAGCAACTGAATGCTCTGCTCCCCATAGTGGTAAGATGGACAAAGGGGACAGTCGAGTGGATGGAGGAAGAGGATCTAAGGGTGTGGGAGGTAATGGCAACATGGAGGTCAGACAGATATGGAGGGGCAAGGTTGTAGATAGCCTTAAAAGTTAACAGAAGAATTTTTAATTGAATGTGGAACTTAACTGGAAGCCAGTGAAGCTGCTGCAAAACAGGAGTGATATGGTAAATAGAGGGGGTTTTTGTAATGATGCGGGCAGCTGAATTCTGGACCAGTTGAAGCTTATAGATTTGCGAGAAAGACCAAAGAAAAGGGAATTTCAATAATCCAGGTGAGATGTGACAAGGCTATGAACAAGGATAGCAGTGGTGTGGGGAGTGAGGGAGGGGTGAGTACGATTGATGTTACGCAAGTGGAAATATGCAGACCGGGAGATGTTATTGATGTGGGACTGAAAGGATAATGTACTGTCAAGGATGACACCCAGACTTCTTAACCTGTGGGGAAGGGGAGACAGAGGAATTATCAATAACAAATGAAAAATGATCAATTTTGGATAATGTTGATTTTGTACCAAAGAGGAGAACCTCAGTTTTTGTCACTATTTAATTTAAGGCAAGTCTTTGCAAACATTTATAGACTGTGGTGCAGCTCCAGAGTTTATACAAATACAATCTTGAAGACCTCCTAAACTTTTATATATTATTGTGGTAATTTTCTTTTAGTTGCTGTTTTTTCAAATAGGGGTAAAAAGAAAATATCTGCTGAAGGTAAGAGTGTAGTTACTGTCATTTCATTGTTGGAAGTTACACCCATGACATGGCTGACAGACTTGAAGCGGCTTAAATTTTGAATGTGTGGAAATAAAATTAAATGCTAAACCCACTGCTCTCTTGATTAAATTGTCATGGTGGTAGTGAACCCAAGAATAGGTTGCTGGTTTTCCCAGATTAGGTTCTGGGGTTGGAGGATTGGCTTAGTTTTGTATTTTAATTGTAGATATGTCTTGATGCATATGTCAAAAATTGCACTTAAATGACATATCTAGCTTAAATGAGCTGCAAGAATCTTTGTATATGGCAGACATGGTATAGAAATAGATGATTTTCAATGTTTTGGATATCTTATAAATGTAGCCTGTTCTTGTATAATCTATAATACAAAATTTTTTAGCAGGTTTACAGATTCTGGCACAATGTGAATGAACATGTCTGCAGTGGAGTAATGAAATGCTAATTACAGTAGGTTTTTCTTTGCTCCAGTAATGGTTCTGTGGAATTCCTGACCCCTGCAGGTAGTGCCAGTTTTAAAAAGTATGAATTTTTATTTATTTATTTTTTGTTTATAAATTAAAGTCTGACCGCCTATTCTCATACCATGTAGAATAGGATGTTGCTTGTGACACTCTGGAAGTAAATTTGCTGATGAAGACTGCAGTAGCAGGTTTTGTTAAGTCTGTGTGATGTGGTGTGTGTTCTTGCTGTTAAATTTTCAGCTGAGAGGTAATGTGAGAGGATTGAACATTGGATTTAAGAGTATGTGAATCCTAGTACGGTATGCACCGAATGGTCTTAGTGCAGTGGGTAGCTCAGAATCTGGAGTGTAAAGATCTGCAAATGTTTGAGAATTTGTATGTTTGTACTTCAAGACAGTTGAGCTGTAACTGTCTTGAAAAATTAATTCTACTGTGTGTGTTGCATGTGTTCCTTTTTTAATTTCATTAACCTGTAAGCAAAGCACTTGTAAAATCTCTTGTCCAAATATTTTCATGACCTTATCCTATGTGAAACCTTTCATTTTTACTTGGCACAAGTTTTATTTATAAATAAAAAAAGGACAATCTGTAGTTAAAATGCAAATTGCAGTTTTAATATCAATGTTAAACTGGTTTCCTCCTGTTTTAATGTAGCTTTAGATCATTTCAAAAACTTTGACTTTAAAAAGTTTGATCTTATTTATTCAACCACAGCTTTATTCATGTGGATATCTAACTCTTGTACCCCTCTTGTAAGTGGCTGTAACAGGCTTTTTGTAAGTCTTAGTCCTGGGCTTGTCCATTTATTTGCTTATTTCAGAAGATGTTACATATTAACTATTGAGCTGTTTATTTACTAGATAACAATGAACCTGGTATAGCCTTGGTCATTTCTCTGGACTGACAGACACTGCATTTGTGAGAGACCAAGGTAGTGAAAGAATATTTTATTGAGGTAGCGGAGACTACTCTGCTTGTTGAATGATTTTTCCAGAGTCTGTTAATACTTTGTATGAAAAAGTTGAATAGGTCTGTTGACTTGTACTGACTTTTAACATTTTGTTTCTTTTCAATTCCTTGATATCTGAATATGCAGGTGGGCAAAAATCAATACACTTGCAACATACTAATCTCCTGCATAGTTGGCAAAAATGGAAAGACTGACTGTCTTTTTGTAAATGAAGCTTAATTCAAGAGCTTTGTATCGTGTATATAATTTTTAACCTAAACATGTCACATTTGAAAATGTGGAAAATTGATTCAGTTACACTCTTGTAACACAAATTTAAACTTTTTGTTTTCCTCATAGACAAATGTTAATTTTATACCCAAACTTATGACAAAACATGTAGTCATTAACACCGATTTCCCAGCCATAAACTTTGGGGTGGCTGAATCAGGATTTCTCCACACCACCCACACATCCATTTTCATTTAGCATTTTCTGAGGAGGGTCTTGGAGGCTTAATAGGCCTCCCTGTTCTCCAACCTCCTCCAATCCTTTTGGAGAATAGCCAGACACTCCCAGGAGAATCAAGAGATTCCCTCATCATATCCTGGGTCTGTCCTTGATCTCGATAGGCCATGTCTAATACGTAAACTAGGACTCCTTGTAACCAAATGGCCAAAGTGCCTCTGTTCACTTATATTAATCTGGTGAAGCAGTGGGATAAGCAGAATTTGTTGTGAGGGAAACTGGTGGCAGGGCAAAGTTACGCTGGCATTCAGTTTCTCAGAATTATGACCTAACCCCCCACCAAGAGTTACATATCCAAGAGTTAGGAAGTCTACTAGTCAGAGGGCTTCTCTAGGCCTGAACCAGCACTGCGCCAAGATGTGTGTCTGATGTCGCTATATTAACGAGAAGTGCATTCTCAAGTTGAAGAGATCTGACAGCAAAGCATTGCCTGAAGCTGTTGTGGGAAGATCGGACCACTGAGCTTTGCAGGTTGCCGCCAATAATGATATGCACATAAATAAAGGATGAAAAGTTCACTGCATAACTTTCCCGAGTAGTGAAAGTGTAGCTGGTGCAATGTAATTTGTGATCAGTAGAATATATTGTCATTACTAGCACTCGCTAACTCCTTTATCAAAGCCATACAAATAGATTGGTATGCAGCTATAAAATGAACCATAATCATGATTGTTTTTTACTGAAGTAAAGTAGCCTAAAGTCAGGCTTATTTATAACATCTTAATGCTGGCATTGAATAAAATGCTGTATCTGTGTATTTAGTTATTTGTCAGGTGCAGGGATTTTTGGCTGTTGGTCTAATGCGATAGTGTCCATGGTGAGAATTTTTAGTGCAGATTCTAAGGTGGTCCGAGAAGAGAAAAAGCAAAACTTCTGTGACCAAGACAGAGAAGTATAAGGGGTGTGGGGTTTTTTTTTTTTTTTTTTTTTTTTTTTCCCTCTTTTCCTTCTCCATTATAAACAAGTGTTCTAGCAATTTAAGGGTACAGCCTTCAAAACCCTTCCCTTTAGATATGTGGCCAATTATTTTAATGATTGCACATAGATGTAGAAAGTGAAATGTTAGATAAATGTTGTTTCTCTGTAGTTCGCATCCAGAGTGATGTGGTCTTTTCATCTGTCTTAATAAAAGGACCAGTAGCTGTGTGCCTGTGCGTTTGCTGTGTGTGTTATGCCGTTTGGTATGCGATTCATAAAAGCAGTGCTAATGTTTGACGTGCCATCTGTTGAATGAAAATACAGTGAAACCTCGGTTTGCGAGTAACTTGGTTTACGAGTGTTTTGCAAGACGAGCTAAAATTTTTAATAAATTTTGACTTGATAAACGAGCGAGGTCTTGCAATACATGTAGTATGTGTATGCTTTGTCTGCTGAGTGTCATGTGATCACAACTGAGCTGATGGTTCCTCTCTTGCTCGCTCGCTGCAGGATTGTGGGCAATTGTTTCCTATTCTCCATCTGAGTCGGCGTGCCTCACTCATATTGTCAACATCCGTACAAGCGTATACTGTTTACTACAGCATTGTGACTGTGTGTGCTGTGATGTGCGAGTCCCTGTCTTGCACCCCAAAACACGAAGCCGAGTCTCAGTACTTTAGCAACATCAGCTTTATTCAGCTTGACACAGCACGGTTATTTATTGTAGCGGGATCTGCCACTCTCCTATACACGCGCAGCAGTCAGGCAGGGTCGTGGCCAAGTAATACTGTGCTCTGCGCATTTATAATGTTCCCACTTCTAGCATGTCCGCGATCTTTTCAGATTCGCTTTTACGGTGAACTGCTACAGTGCTGGGAGACTGCAATTTGCTTTGGGACACTCTTCCGCGTGTCGTCCCGTTGGATGGAATCCTACAAGAGTTTAGAAACTCGCTCACACCAGCCATGATTCCTTTCAAAGGTAAAGTGCAGGTTAATTTGTTTTATGTGTTTTTACTTTATATTTTGTATTAATCATTTTTATATGAATAGTTTTGGGTTGTGGAACGAATCATCTGAGTTTCCATTATTTCTTATGGGGAAATTCACTTTGATATACGTATGAGTGCTTTGGACTGTGAGCACGTTTCCGGAACGAATTATGCTCGCAAACCGAGGTTCCACTGTAATTCATTTTATTACTATATGGATTCCAAAATATTCCAATTACATTGCATGTTATCTTGTACATTAACACTGTGGTCTGAGTTGATTAGACATCAGACTGTTTTAGATTTATTAAATAACTACCTTTTGTTAATGTGTATTTGAACTGGGGAGAAGATGCATAGAATTTCTGGTCAGATGTCTGTTTCTGTATCGGTAGATACCTAAAGGAAGATTCATGAATGCCATTAATGCCCTGGGGGGTTGGGTGGGTGTGTATACATATAAAAATTATACAGGATTGTGTGTGTGTGTTTGGGTTTTTTTGATATAGAAATCTAGAGATAAGGTGGGCCATAAGTTTCAATACATAGGAAAAATATTTTTGTATGAAAAGATGAAAAAAAAATCTTTATATATAATCTTCATTTGGATCTTGATCTTTGTTTGTCCGCGAATTCACTGCCTTGTGTGGTGTTCCTGCTGTGTTCAGTAGAGGGCAGTAGTAAAGGAGGAGGAAAGGAAGTGAGGGGGGGGATCGTTGGATGAGGTTGGAGTGTGGTGATTAAAGAGGATTGAACTAAAGGAGACTATGTGCTGTTTGTACTGGCTGAATACACAACACCTTGGTTGTTACTTTTATTTACAAACACTGTCGACACCACTGTTTGTGTTTTAGATCTGGCGTCGACACCTGCTTCGTTGTCGAGACTGTGGTTTTTTTGTGTTTCTATCGACCGTCGTTGGCAGCACTTCGTTCAAATCGAATGTTCACCCACTTCTTGGAGGCAGCAGTCAGAGTATATGTCAGGCACACTTCTGTGATTTTCCATCAGTCGGCGTTTGGAGTTCAAGAAAGAAGCATTGGTTCTTCCTTACTCTTTTGGATTCCCACAAAGCAACCTGCGAGATTGGAGAAAGGTTGAGAAGAGATCGTGAGAGGAAACGACCGCGTCATGAAAACGAGACGGACTGTGAACGGAGAGAAGCAGAAATGCTCCTCCACCACCACATAATTACTATTCGGACAGTGATTCTGAGTAGGTCGTTCCTATCGAATCAATGTCCAAGGGTTTTGTTTTGTAATTTTGTTTCCCTTACAAAAAAATCCATAATGCTGTGCGACGAAGGGCCCAGTTCACAACTGGCAGCCGCGTTTAAACAGGGAGCCCTTCACAGACAACTTTAACACGCGCAACGTAGTTGGGCGCACATGGCTAGTATATATATATATATATATATATAATATGCAATATGCACTTTTAAGATGCTCAAATTTACCTGATCTATACTCTGGGCTTCTAACAAATGTACTGGATATTGTGAAAATGCTCCCTGATATTAACCCAAAAACAGTCTTGTCTTTAATAAAGGACATGTAACATTTGTGGTAGCCCAGCAGACTACCATATGTATTTACAATTTGCAAAGCACCCCCACCCGCTTTGGGGTACTTTTGGGATGCCTCTGAACTGTATTAGCAGACTTTATGCTCTTCAAGCATTTCAAAAAAAACAAAACTTGGAAATCCCAGCTAGCATAAGTAATACTAAATAAAATGCAGGTTCTCCCTTGTAAACCAAAATATTGCAATTTGCTGATCTGCTTATTTGTAGGTGTATCATTGAGGATAAATGGAATTTTTTTTTTTTTGCGAGTTTTGCAACCTGTTGCGGAAAACCACAGATGACAGTATAGCAGAGTTACTTCAATAAACTGTAAATCCCAGCTGCCCTGGGAGTATTGTGCCTTTGCTCAACTTTGGAGAGGGCTGCTGGGTTAAAAGGGAGCTGTAAGATCTGGTGTCTGTTTCAACACTTCACAGTTGGATCACATATACACCCACTGGATTAGTTTTCTCTAGGACTGATGTCCTGGTTCTGTGCCTTCTCCTTCATGTGCTTTTGTATGAGTAAGATAACGTCTTAGTCTGAGGAGTGCTCCCGAATACTTCAAATCTTCCCTTGCATCATAATAACTGGAGGACAAAACACTTAATTAATACAGTGGGTGTAATTGTGAAACATGTTTTAAATAGTTTGGGTTGTCAAGTTCAGTCAGGCTGTCTCCAACACTTTAGAAGTCCATGAGCTTTGAAAATGTTGTTAAAATCAAAGAAAATGAAAACCTACTAATGTATAGCAGTAACTGCTTTTTTTTTTTTTTTTAGTTGGAGCTTGAGCACCTGCATGCTAATTTTAATTCACTGCGCCTACAAAATTTGCATGATACTTATTTGATACTACCTCATGGCTCCAAACTCCAGCAGTTTGCATTCGGTGTAGTCATTGTTCTATGTGGACTTTGCTTCTTCTGTCCAGGTCGTTTTTTTGGTTTTTCAATGATCTTGACCACACAAATATCTACTGCTTCCCTAAATGTGAAAGGTAGGTAAATAGATTTTAAAGTGGCCTGATACAGGTGAGGCTGTTTGCAGGAGTACATTTTGTGATGGAATACTAACACCATCCAGCATTGGGTCTTGCAGTTCAAGACAATGCCCCAATACTGCATGTGCAAGAAGAAGCTTAAACTGGTGGGGGTGTTTAGTTGGTTTAAAAGAATGACCTTCCCATTGCCCTTGGGTGTCTTCAGATTGACCTGATTGCCAGTTTCAATTAAGGTGTGAATGGTGTAGGTGGCTTAAGGATGAAATTTGACATTGCTTGCAAAGGAAAAACCTTTTCATTGCTGCCAGTGGTTGGTTATCTTGGCATTGGTGATACATTCAAATTCTGTGTTTATTTTAGTGAAAGTGTGTTTTAAGTGTTGTCTATTAGTTGGAGTTCCTTCATCAGGATCTGCTCATTTCATGGATTTTGTTCTGTTGGAGAAAATCCCAGGATTATTTTAAATTAACATGACTTCTTCAGCTTTAAGAAGTTTTTATAGTATTTATTTTGCATGTTTGTATTTAAATTTACTGAAGTTGGATCTATATTGCCCTTATGGCAATATACTGTATATGTATGCAAGACCAAAAGTTAAGTGTGTATTTGTATACTGTATATTCAAACTATTTTTTATAAGTGATTTTAATGTCAATTACTGGCTGGTATCCCAACTACAAACAAGCACTGATCTCAAAGATTTACCTAGCATAAAGGTCAGATTCTGGATTCTGTACCAATGTGTCTATTAAACTGAAACTAAATATCAAGAGTCTTAATCTTGAAAATGCAGTCCCTCCCTTTAAAATTGATTTGGTAATGACGAATTGAGCGAATTGTTTTTACACCTAAATCAAAGAAACCTTTTGATATGTTTGCATATCAGTGAAAAGGGGCATCTGGCCACAAATTTGTCTACTCCACTAGCCACTTTTAAAGGTGCACCTGACTGGAGGTGTTTATTTAGGGGCCCAACAAGCTATTATCGGACTTTGACATTTTAAATTGTCTCTTTATTATAAACAATAACTGGCGTTTATGATGCCATATGCAAACTTGCTTATTGATCCCATGAGTATCATTCAAGTATTTGATTAACTGTACAGTAAAATTAGGCTTTGACTTGTCTCTGAGGCCACCATCTCCCTCACAAAATTTGGGGGAGGGTTATAGAGAGAAGGCTTGGGGAGGAGACCACCTAGTAGAGGGAGCAGTTCATTTTTCTTGTTGCATATCTAGGTACTGTCTCAATACAAAGACTTCATCAGTTGTTCCTTTCTCTGGCAAAAAATGACTGCCACATCAAGAGGTCTGGAGGTGCATGAGAGAGAGAGGAGTATATGAGAAATATGTGAAGATTGTCCAGGATATGTGTGAGGGAGTGAGGACTCTGGTTAAAAGTAGCGTTTGTGTAATGGATAAGATTCCACTTAGATAGGTTTAATGATCTGCTCTACTTCAGGATTCAGAAGTTAGCCTGCAGGGAAACCTGTTGATAAGAGTGGTTAATTTTTAAATATCTAGCATCAATGGTAGCCCAAGATGGAAAAACTAGAAGCAGAGATGACCCAGTGTGGCTGGAACAATTGTAAAAAGGCATTGGAAGTATCATTGATCAAATAAGGAAAATATTTAAAGGTAAGGCTTTTAAGATGGCGGTAAGACTGGAAATGATGTATGAAGCCAGGGGTGCGGAAATCCAACGCCCGACTCATCCGACACGGGTAAATTGACCGTCGGACAAGCGTGTTTTTCTGGTTTCAGTTGTCTGCGGACAAGTGCAAGAGACAAGAGGAAAAAGAATTATATGTGCTGTGCAGGGCACATCTTTACCGCTACTTTCAAATTTTAAACATCTGGGTATGTACTTCGTGCGGAAACGGTCTACTTAAGCATGTTCTTCATGTCTCAAATTGGTCTTCAATATTGTTTGAAAAATCAGCCGTCATTTTGTAAAGGGGAAGCACTCTTATGGTCTTAAGTATTTTACCCTACTATTTACACGCTTGGAGATGCTGTCATTTTTTTTCATGCTGACATTACGATGTAATCTGACGATTTTTCATTATAATCGATAACTTTTATATATTACCAGTAACGGCGTACTGCACGATAACATGCAGTGAATACACTTGACTTGAGCATTCCTAGTTTTCATCCTGTTTCTCTGTCTCTGTTTAGCATTCGTTTGCTCAGAGGTTGATGCGCTTGCTGCTTCCTGAGCAGCTGCTCTTTTCCTCACCCTAGCAGTTCACTGCTTCTCTTCTTTCATTGGCATCTTTTCGCGTTAAAACTGATTGTTAGTTTTTGTGTTGCAATTACTTAGTACGTTTTCTTTACTTTTTCCACTTAAACTGGCACTTAAGTCTTCAATCTGCCACAAGAATGATTAGTGAAGGTGGTGGGGAATGAGAACGGCGCATATACGCATGCACTGCACGGCCGCCCTGCTGCGCGGTGCTGAGAGTTGATTCAACAATAAAATTGAAAATGAAAAGAGTAATACAAATCATCACCCTGAAAGCGGATAGTAGACGTCGCATAGTATATGTGTACCAAATTTCAAGTCAATAGGTGAAACGGTTTGTGAGCTACAGGTGATTTAAAATCCTGGACAGACAAATGAACAGCCACGGTAGCGTATTATAGAAGACGATTGATAAAATTCATTGTTTCTAAATAAAAATGCGGTCATTTTACTTACAATGCAAATGTTTTCACCACATAACAAAGCTTGTTAGGCAGTTAATCTTTCCTGAAATTTGCGATTTCGCATAGGTAGTGATATATTGAGGAGTTAAGAAATCTATTGCGTGACAACATCAATTTTGATGAGCTGTCTATAGATCGTTTTTTGATTAGAGAATTTTTCATGTAAAACAAGTTGGTTTTGCGCTGTCAGTTTATTAAAAATAAAGAAGAAAACATTCTAACGGTTTCCAAATGTTATGAAATATCTATAAAAATCTTCACTTAGGCGTGATTATTTTTTCTTCTTGTGAGAGATTATTCTCCAATATGAATTTAGTAAAGAGTTCTCTAAGAACCCGTCTGACTCAGGAAAACCTTCAAAAACAGATGCGCATTGTTGTTGATGGCAAACCTTTAGAAGAGTTTGACCCACTACCAGCTTTGGAATTCTGGCTGTCATCTGGCAACAGGCACATCACTTCTAAAAACCTGAAAAGTCATCAGCAATCCACTTCTGCAGGACCATCAGTCCAGGAACCATGCAGTTCAGCTCAAGCAGAAATGAACAGCATTCAGCCCATTCTGTCTGAGATGGTAAAGATTCTTGGGGGAGAAGATGTTGCAAGACAAAAGCTGAAGAACATGGCAGAAAATGAATCGGGACAGTGTTCTGTTATGTAACTAATATGTGAAACAGAACTAGTGTAGCTATAATGAAGGCATGGTTTATTAGTGAGTTAAAATGATAAGGGAATCTTTTTTTTATTTCAGAGAGTAGTATTTTGCCACCTTGCTCTAGAACATTATATAACTTTTTTCAGTTTTAAAATGGAAGGCAGTTTTGGTATCAATAAGAGAGATCAGAAAAAATAAACTATTTTTCACTTTTGTTGTTTGTTTATGGGCTAGTGAATTTAACTGGCAGACAAGTGGATTTTCTAAGTTTACTTGTCCGTGGACAAGTAGAAAAAAATTTGATTTCCACACCCCTGATGAAGCAGTAAAGGAGTGCAGTAGACATAACTGGATGTGACATAAATGAAAATGTTGATCTGTGTAATAAGTACAGAATAGGAAATAATTGGATGTACAACAAAAGTGGGAGCGGGATCAAACTCCAGGAATGTAGGTTGAAGTGGTATTGACACGTGAGGAGTTGAGATTGAATTTGTGGGGAAATTGACATACAGGGAAAGAAAGCAAGGGAGGCCAAAGTAGAGGTGGTACTGAACTGTATGGAGCAGGTTGATAAATTGCATCAGTCCTACATGGAAATGGAAAATGGACCATGATTCGTCCCGAGCGGTATGATCAAAATTCTATATCACAGTATTTTCAAAATTTATACTGGTTTCACGGTATTCAACGGTATTTTTTTTTTCCCCCCATGCATGAGTGGATGTTAACCACATTTTACACTGCAATTACTGCAGTAGACTGGCTAAAAATAACCTATTCCACTGTCATGAGAATTGTACAAAAAAAAAAAAACATTTTAATGTGCACACAAGTATGAATACAGGTTTGCATGGCCCCTTTAAAGTGATAGTTTTCAAAGGGGTGGCACTAATGAAGAGAAGTAATCACATTGCATGACAGTTGCAGTCAAAATGTAGAACCTTTTTATTGAACAAATTTTGCAAACAACTTAAACTAAAATTTTGACAACATATTTTCAACCATCCAAAGATGGTTAAAAATATCCAGTGGTGCTTGTCAAAAGTTGTATTGCACTGAACATGTCTTAGAAAAGGAATAATTAGTAAATATTTTTTGTAAACCAACTACACTTTCTGTTAATGTTAATCTCTGTCCACTGTTACGTTAAAGTGTCTTTTTAAACAACTTTACCATCCTTAAACTGCATAATATTTAAATAGTATTACTTCAAGCCCAGGTGCATTACACAGTATTCACCAAATAAAATAAGTGCAACTTGGTGATGACATCTTTACCAACTGAACCATCATTTAGGCAAATTGCATTAATATGGACCTTGCTTCAAGCGAAGCTATATACATAAATCATAAAACTGCAACTTGCATTTATAATGCTATTTGTGGTATAGCCTTACAGAATCGTATTAGGGCCACGGTGAAGAAAAAAAAATGGACACAGGGATACGGGGGGGGGGGTGGGGACTGAGAATAAAGTCAACATGTCGACTTTATTCTCGACAGATTTTATAATATAAAGTAGAATGTCGTAAACTAAACTTAATCCTAAAATCAATGTTTAATTTACTAGATTTTCTCAAACCCCGTCATAAGTTAATGTAGCATATTAAATGCTTTGTGTTCCCCAACCCAGTTGTTAATCACTGCATGCTTCTTTAAACTGACTTCCTCCACACTAAGAGGAGGCGCCAGCAGCGATCATCGCACAGAATACATTAATTTCATGATATTCCTGCTCTCTGAAAATTTAGAATGCTAAAATATATACTTGCATTTCATCCTGAAAATGATATCATTAAAGCAGGTATTAAACATGCACGGTAGTGTCGCGGTAGTATATATATATAATATGGTTGAAATAGTTTACTGTCAAATAAATGCAAAGAGTACACGACACGTGTTTCGCCCTCATTCTGGGCTCATCAGGCGTACACACTCCACTGCACTCCCTCTTGGGAATCGGACGTCAGCGCCAGAGGCGATGCCCCTAACGTTGCGCCATGGCGTGTGGTTTGTTTATTTGACAGCAAATAAACATCATGTTCAACTTTATCGTCTGCTACTGTTTGTTTCAGAATGTTCTGTCCATTTTCACTGCACATGTACTCCGTTGCATGCCTATTTAGCAATGTAGCAGTGAAAAAGGTCCCCCTTTAGTTTCCCGCTGCGCCACATTCCGAACGTTGTTTAGGCAAGTTTAAACCAGTGTTGCGATATAAGAAAAATCCATATAACAAAAATTAAAAAACGGTTTTCGGTATGAACTGGTATACCGCCCAGCACTAACCATGATAAAGAATTCATGTTTTCCACTTCAGTGGTGTGACATGTTAGGAAGTTGAAATTTTAAAGTCTTTATTAGATTTCAAAATTCTAATATCGCACCGAGGGAGAATTTTACAAATTATATACAGTTTACTGTGCAGATTTTTTTTTTTTTTTTTTCTCTCCCCTCACCCACCCCAAATTTAGCATTATTTGTTCACTCTGCTTTTGCTTGTTTCCCATAGGGACTCCAAATAACTACACCAGATATGGACCACTAAACAGACTTCACTTTATGGTATATGTACGAATGGATGTCTGTCACCATACAAAACCATTGAAACATAGTTTTTTAGGTGGCATTGATCTGGTCAGTCTGATGTAGCCCTCATTTACTTCTGAGATTGGCCACAATTCAGATATTATTCCTAACCTCCATAAAGAAAGTTAGAAAATGTATGCATGATGTAACATTTTGGTATCATTTAGAGACTTGATTAGCTATTTAAACAGGAGTTTTATTAAATGTTTATAGCAATGAGTTGCATTCAAAAATACAATCATCTCTTGTTAGTAGAGTACATAAAAAATGCACATTAACCCAGTTTAATATGTTTCATTTTTGGCAGTGTTCTGCTATGTTGATTTAACTGGTCATAATTCTGTCATACTTTAAACAGTGGCAAGCCCACTGCTGTGACTACCAGGTGTGTAATGCAACATCCCCAGCTGTAATTTTTGTTTTTATTTTAAGTCCTTTTGACTGGCTGATGTTGGTTGTCTGCTCTTGACCACCAGTGCTCCCCCAAAGTACAACATGGCTGCAAAGAGAAAACTGTTTTGAACAATGCATGCAAAATGGTTTTGTCTGTTTTTGGTCAACAGTTTGCCATACAATGAAAGAATTGAAATGGGTTGGGGGAGTGGGTTAAGGGCTGAGAATGTGGCTTCATTTGCCATACCTGGCAAGTATTCATTCAGCTACGGACGCTGTCAGGCAGCATGTTAATTGGCCGTTAGAATGTGGCTAGCTAATGATACTTTGGAAACTTGACACTGTGGTGAAATTTTTGAGGGAATTGTAATCAGTTGTTCTCTGCAGTTTCTAGTCATGTAATGTCCAGGATAACCGCTGCAGTTAAGAGGCTGATGTAGAAGTTATTGGCAATGAAAGTTGCCTGTTGGGTATTTCCAAATAGCCTTAATGCTATTTGACTGCCAAAAATCCATTTTTTATTTATTGGATAAATCTGTGTATTGAAAGAGAGGTCATCATACTTTTACAGAAAAATAGCTACACATCTGCACCCATCTAACAACCAAACCCCCCACACTAACTTGTGCTATATACCAGGCGGATACTAGAATGACCTCTAATGGCTCTTTGGAAACCATGAAGGCTTAGGGATTTTAGTTGTCTGAATGAATAGTGACCTGCACATGCCTTCATAATGAAAATGGGTGCTAGAATGGGGCACATGAACACTTTTTTTTTTTTTTTTTTTTTTTTTTTTTTTTAACCCCCCTAATTATTTTCACTGGGTTAATGTCTGACCTAATGAAAAGATTTTGGTTATTAGCCTAGCTCCCCACTCCCTAAAGAGTCAACTGTATAGTGGCAGGCTGCGAAGATAATGGGTATCATTGAATAGGGAACTTGGAAAGGAAAAAAGTTGAAGTTCAAGTATAACTGAGTAAACAAATGGGATACAGTTAATTTTCAATGATTCAGTTGTCAAAATCTCAGGTTTTTTGAGTGGTATAATGTACATCAGTCAATGCATTTTTCCTTAAGTTCAAGTTTTCTTTCTGTGATCCATGTATGAAACTGATCTTTGATCTGCATTGTAATTTTCTGGTGTCGTGCTTTGTGTGTTTTATGTTTGCTGGGTGCACAGATAGAACTTAAAGGACACCGTTCTATATGTAAATAGAAGCTGTATTTTTTTTTTTTTTTTTCCCCCCCCCTCAGTTAGTAAAAATGAGGGAAAAACTGTTTTTGTTTGAAACAAACTTCATCACATTTGGATGAATGTTTTTAAAAGACTGCTTTTTTAGTGAATTTACTCTAGGACTAGTATAAATCTGATCAAGACCTATTTAATCTAAATGGTTTTCTTGACCAATAGCTCATCTTCACTGGTGACCAAATCGGCTGTCCTGCATGATGTATTCATTCCAAAAATAGTGTTTTTAAACTTTCCAACTAATCGGGCACTTGCATGGCACAGCTGATTGTTTTACTATTTTTTTTTTTTACTCTGGTCAATTACTCGCTGTAAAAGTTGGGTCTATTATGCATATGTAACAATGTGGTATAGTGGGTCTGCAGCTCCAAAAAAAAGGGCCAGGTTTTAAATCTGTATAGCCGTGTTGTTCTCAGTGGGCGCGGGGAATTAATGAGGTAGTTGGAGCAAGTCGCACCTGCATGTGTGGGTGCGATTGTTCTCCATTGCTTCATTGGCTTCCTGCAGCATGTGATTTAAGAGGCACAGGGGTATACACTAGGAAAGGGGGATGGATATAGATGAAGAAAATGAAAGAGGTTAGACATGAAGAGCGGTCTTAGCTGGAGGATCTGGCCACCTAGAAGGAGGAGACGAAATGAGCTGGGGCCCCACGAAGGAGTGTTTGGTTGTGGCACTTTAGAATTTGAGAATTGTCCTCGTATGTCCGCTCATCTCGGTGACATTACCAATGGTGTTGGGTTCAGGGCTCCCGAACACAAGATGGGAGCATGAAGCGAACCTGCATCATTACAAACAATTCCCATGAAAATTTAAAATCTGTTTAAATTGTACACCCCCTTCCCTATACATGAGCAGCAGAGCTGTGAAGTGGCTAGCGTGTAGCCACCCAAGTGGGGGTTGGTGAGCGAAGCAAGCAGGGGGCAGAGCCTGTGTGTGTGTGTGTGTGTGTGTGTTCAATAAATACACCCACTCACTCTCTCTGGCCACCTTTAGTGCTAGAAGCATTCTTCTGGGATTTTGGTCCATAGTGACATGATCACATCACACAGTTATAGATTTGCTGCTGCACATCTATGATACAAAGCTCTCATTCCACCATATTCGAAAGGTGCTGTGTTGGATTGAGATCTGCTGACTGGAGGATATTTGATTACAGTGAACTCCTTGTCATGTCCCAGAAACCAGTTTGAGATGATTTGAGCTTTGTGACATGCTGTTATCCTGCTTGAAGTAGCCATCAGAAGATGGGTACACTGCGGTCATAAAGGTATAGACATGGTCAGCAGTAATACTCCGGTAGGCTGTTGCATTTGAGCAATCCTCATTTGGTACTACTTGGCCCAAAGTATGTCAGGGAAATGTCCACCACACCGTTACATCACCACCAGCCTGACCTGTTGATATAAGACCACCCGGTTTGGTCTCCTGCTGCTGTAGCCCTTCTGCTTCAAGGTTCAATGTGTTGTGCATTGAGATGCTCTTCTCCGTACCTCTGTTGTAACGAGTAGCTGTTTGAGGTACCGTTGAGTTTCTATCGGCTAGAACTAGTCTGGCCATTCTCCTCTGACCTATGGACCCCAAATGCCTTATTTAAGCCAGAGAACTAACACTGGTGTTTCTCTTTTTCAGACCATTTTCTGGTTGTGCCTGGAAAATCCCAGTAGATCAGCAGTGTCTGAAATGCTAAGACTAGCCCATTTGGCACCAACAACCACGCTATGTTCAAAGTCGCTTAAATCACCTTTCTTCTCTGTTCTGATGCTCTATTTGAGCTTGACACAGATATCTAATCAATCATGTGGCAACAACTCAATAAATTTATGGATGTAGACATTGTCAAGACAATCTGGTGAAGAAGCAGTTGAAACAGGTTTACCTAATAGTGGCCTGTGTGTATATAGTGTCTATAATGTATAGGTAACGTTTTTTCTCCTTCTTTTAACCAGGGGCTGCTAATTCACTTGCTTCTTTCTGTTGAGCATGCTACTTGCAATCCTTGGTGGTGCCGGTGTGAAAGATTGACACTGAACTCTGTAAAATTAGTGAATACCACTTTAATACAAAGGTGGTTTAAAGTTGATTCATTCAAAGCTAAAAATATTGACTTAGCATCAAAATCTAAAATTAGTATTGCCTGTGTATATGGTGGATTTGAATGTCTATCAACAAAAATTACTTCATTAGTACTGTCTAGTTTTCTTTTCTGCACATTTTGGAAAAAATGCATCTGCATCAGCTAAACAAAAATCGTGCTTTGTTCTTTTCAAATGTGGCTTGGCTCCCTCAGTTTGTGGTGTGGGCGTTTTTCTCTTCCCACCCCCCACCCCAATTAGTTTTAAACTTCAAAGTGCATAAAGCTGATCATCAATTCTTATTGTGAACTTAATGTTGATGTCCTGGTGAACAACAGTGTTGGCTTTTTCAAGAATGCAAAGCTATGCACTGCTTTGTCTTTGTCTTTTACACACGTGACACCTGGGGGGTATTTTTCATATGTGGATTACTCGTTTAGCTGGATGTAATTGTTGACGATTTGGCCTGATCCTGGATCTGTCGGTTTTTTCGAAACTCTTGCTGGATGTGTTGTCATAGCAGCACATCCAAATCCTCAAACCTGCTCGGAGCAGGTTTGTTCTATGTAAACAAGAATTAGCTCACACACTTAATCAGTGTCCGTACATGGAATTCATTCAGTCATGGCTTCGTCGCTCATGAATGAGCGACCAATTGATATCGGTGCACAAATTATAAAAAGAGAATTCCATATAGAGAGAGTTTTGTGCTATCGGCAAGATCTTTTATTGCTCCCGGAGGAAATTCTTTTCGAAAGATACCGATTTTAGCTTTAGCTGGAATTGACATATTAAATAATTAATCTGACACATAGGAAATGACACTGCATTCAGTAAATACAATGCACGCTACTTAGCGTTTAATTTGTCGGCCACTCTTTGCCAGCCGTCTTTTCTGGTTTAGGTTGCTTTTGCAGTGTTACCCCTTGTGCATATTAAATCTTGAAATTCTTCATGTCCTTCGAATAAAAGGTCTTGCTCCGCTTGTGTGGGAAGGGGAAAAAAAAAATGCTCCCATTCTTTCGTCATTACATAATAAGTTACAAGCAGGATAGTTACAGCCTATCAAAGACTTGCTGATCATTTTTTCTAGACTCCATATATATAGGCTTTTCAATCAGCGTGGGCGCGCGTATTCTTCTCGGATGATTAGATCCAGCTAGACTAATCTACTACACGGCTGCGATTGAAAAACCGACTTATCCCGGATGAGTTTCACTGGCATTAACTCATCCAAGATGAGGCATCTGATCTCGGATGATTTAAGCGACATTCGGAAAATACCCCCTGGTCCGCTGAAGCAATTGACAATGCCGTGAGTATTTTTCCCCTGGTTTTCAACAGTGCTCACTTTTATTATGGGGACCCTCCCTGTTCTTGCTCATCTAATTGTGCTTAATTCATGAAAGGAGCTACCATCCCTGGTCTGCAAATGCTATATGTGGGTTGTTAATGAATTTATACATTTAAAATTGGGTACCATGTACACAGAACACTGAGAAATGCTGTATCCAAGAAAAAGTGAAATTATCCCAAAATAGTTGAGGGAGGGGAGTAACCCATCATCAGTACTGTTCGATGACATGGTGCTTTTATTGATGCTGTTTAAACTTTGAGTGCTTTGAGCAGTGCACTGGCTGAATTGAATTGAATTGTTGTCCCCATGTCAATATTTGCACAGGATTTTTGTCATGTGTGGTGGTTTTAAAACTGGACCAGTTATACAAAATTGACTACTGCATCTTATGAGGTTTACCGATCTTTGCTCCTTTCACTTCACTTTTGCAGATCACTTTTGCATGAACCAACATGCCTTATTTCTCCATGTGATTGCTGTCAACAATTTAATGAAATCAAGAGTACTGTGCATGCGTCTCTGTCTTTCACTCTCACTCTCTAAAAAATTGTAGAGTGTTGAAAAGGAGATGCCAGATAGACAGGCTTCTAAAACAAATTTGAAAATGCTAAATTTGTGGCCTTCCAAGTTTTTGTTGGACGTTTTGTGACTGCACTAATGGGTAAGAAACAAACTGTACGTATTTGAATAGTAGGGCACAAAGTGAAGGAGTCTTTGATTGCAAATATATTGGTTACTGATTCAGGCCACGCCTATTCTAGAATCAAATGTGTAGTTTCTGTTCTCAATTGTCCAGGCTGTGCCCTTTCAAATGAGTGTTTGTGTTTGTTTGTTTTGCCTTTTGTGTTTATCTGTATTTTTCCAAAGAATTTTGTAAACAAGCATCTTCACGTGCTTGTGTTTTGTGTGGAATAGCTTCTGCAAGAAATGTAAAGCCCATATTTTCTAATGGTGATAAGGGTGGGAATAATGTGCCCTCTGTTACATAGTGTAGGGGCATTCCTGGTTCATACATTCTTCCGTTTTATCAGCAATGTCTGTGATGGTATTGATGGCAAATGTACAATTGTGTTTGTATATTTTTTTTTTTTTTTTTAATCTTTTAATGGGTGTGCCCCTCTATTTGTCGGAACTGCTGCACCCTTACGTACCGTCTCGCTCTCTCAGGTCAGCAGACCAGATGCTTTTATGCGTTCCCAAGGCACGATGCAAACTCCGAGGCGATCGAGCTTTTTCAGTTGCAGCCCCAAAACTCTGGAACGATTTGCCGTTGCACGTTAGGCAGGCTCCTTCGCTAGCTGCCTTTTAAATCCTATTTAAAAACACATTTTTACTCTCTCTGGCTTTTAACCCTGTATAATATGTTGGCTATTTGTATACTTAAGAATCTCTTCAGTTCTTATGTGTTTATGTGTTGTTTTTCTTTGTACAGCACTTTGGTCAGCCTTGAGGTTGTTTTTAAAGTGCTTTATAAATAAATAAAATTGTGTGTGTAAAATCATACAATACCTTACTGAAATACATAAAGCGGTAATGGCAGAGAAATTTTGTGGATGCAGTGTGTGCTTTTTCTATTATAATTTTTTTTTTTTTTTTTAATTTATACATCCTTTTTGTTCCTGTCAGTCTGGAAGTGCATTCTGTATCTTGTGTAACTTTTTTCTTTTGGTAAGAACATGGTTTGAGATTGCAACTTTATTATGCTGTACTTTTATATAAGGGTTTTTTTTTGGTTTTTTTTTCCCCCCACCAGTTGTATATGCAGGGGAACCTCGGTTCATGACCATAATTCATTCCAAAACTCTGGTCGTAAACCGATTTGGTCGTGAACCAAAGAAATTTCCCCCATAGGATTGTATGTAAATACAATTAATCTGTTCCAGACCATATGAACTGTATGTAAATATATAAAGTTTTTAAGCACAAATATAGTTAAACCATAGAATGCACAGCGTAATAGTAAACTAAATGTAAAAACATTGAATAACACTGAGAAAACCTTGAACAGAGAAAACTAACACTGTAATAGTTCGCGCTATAGCACTACCAACCTCTGGCTAAAAACACTTTTTTATTTTTTTTTATTTTTTTTATTTTTTTTAAATGAGTTTTAAGCACAGGGAAAATTTAATGAGCATTTGAAAAAAAATCCATAATTTAATAAACCACCAAGAAAGTAACATTGCAACAATGCACACCAATCGCTATAAACAGAAGTGAAAACCAAATCAAGCCCAGTGCATTCTTTAACTGCCTTCCTACCTTATGCATCCAGCTCTCTCTCGTGCTGCCTGTGTGTGTGTCCGTCTCTCTCTCTTGGGCTGTGTGTGTGTGTGTGTGTCGCGCGCTCTCTCTTGCTCGCTGCACAAGAAATGCACAGGGAGAGACTGAACATGTACAAACCGAAAGGGAAACTGGCTTGTTCGTATACCGTGTGTGGTCGTGAACCGTGGCAAAAGTTTGGCGAACTTTTTGGTCATAAACTGATTTGTATGTGTACCGAGACGTTCGTGAACAGAGGTTCCACTGTATTCTGAAAGACCTTTCATTGCAATCTTTACTGAAGGCATGTACCATACATCCAAGTTTAGTTCATAATGTAGTTAATTTGCATAAACAGGAAAGGTAAATTTTCTCAAGCCCCTGCCCACCCCACATAATTTTATTGTAGGGCAGCATCAGTTGAAGCTGCACCAATATTAGGATGCTAAAACCTTTTCCAAGCAAAGCACATTAAGTTGTTCTAGTGTAAAAGGCCTGGGTTTGAAAAAAATTTTCCATTGACTGTAATGCACAATGATGGTAACTAATTGAGCTATGTTAATGCACATGTTAAATAATTCAATGGTGTTTTTTTGTTTTTCTAGAAAAATGCATACGGTTTGTTTTTCTGTGTTTTTACCAATTTGTTTTCACCGTGGCCAAATTTCCACTGAGCAGCCTTCTCCAGGCATGCACAAGGGTTTTCAATCTAAGGTTGACCTTTGAAACAGACTGGCACGCTTTTTTTTTTTTTTTTTTTTTTTTTTTTTTTTTTTTTTTTTTTCTCCTTCTTCCCTTCTAGTAAGAAACTGCCAAATGTTTGTGTGCAATTCCTTGATAGAGCACTTAAGCTGTGAGAGTTTGAATATTAGCGATTATCTGCCAGTGTACCTGAAGTGGTGATATTGTTCTGTGTTTTGTTTTGAATCCCCAGTCTGTCAGATCAGTGTGTGTGTTTTTTTTTTTTTTTTTTATAAGGTGTATATACAGCCTTGCCCCCTCATTGTAGCTTTTTTCCTTGACAGGACCATTTGTTTATAATTGCACTCTAACCTGTTTTGTATCATCCATTCAATTGCATGTTTTCAAACCATTCCTTTTTCCCCAAAAAGTAAGTGCTTTGTTCTGGGAAGTGCTTGCACATGTTACTCTGGATCTTGAGCAAATCACATCTGTTCTACAAATTAGCTTTGGTAGTAATATTTATTTAGATGTAATATAATAAATCCCTCAAAGGCCTATACTGTTGACCCTTATTGAGTGCACTATAGTAAACTAAATTCCTTCACTAAAATAGGTTTAGCTGAACTTCTTCATAGAGTAATTAAAACTTTCCACATTTACCCTTGACCCAGTCCCAACATGCTGTGGGTTTTTTTTTTACATATATAATATAATATAAAAATTATGGCCAGGTTTTAAATCCGTATAGCCGTGTCATTCTCCGGGGTCACACTTGCACGACTGCGTGGAGTTAATGGGGTAGATGGAGCGAGTCGCATCTGCACGACGTGGATGCGATCATTCTCGATTGCTTCATTGGCTTCCTGCGGCGTGTGATTGAGGTGCGGGTAGATGTATATTATGGATCGACACTAGGAAAGGGGATGAATAGATTGATTGAGAAAGAAACCAGACTGTTTTGGAAGTACGATCTGGCCATCTGTAAGGACACCACACGAGCTGGGGCCCCGTGAAGGAGCGTTTGTTGGTAGCATTCTAGGGGCTAGTTCGCCCCACTGAATGTTCAGTTGGAGTAGGGTGAGCAAGGCAGGTGTCCTCCCGAGGGATCTGAGGAGCGACTGTGAGCGCGAAGGATGAAGGAAGGAGAGTCGACCTGGAATTGTCTGGCAGTGTTGTCCGTAGGGAAGCCAAGACTGAGGTCGGCCAAAAGGAGCTTGTGGCTGTTGGGTCTCCGCCGGCTGTGGGAGCAATGGGTGAGCTGGGGAGAATGAGAGACGGAGGTGGGCTGTGATCGTAATAAGTGACTGCATTTTAACCTCGGATATTAATGGATTTGTTTTTATCCCCACTGAGCACTTGCTTTTATGTATTTATTGGAACCGTGGAAGCACTGCACTAACGGTTTGTTTTTGTTTGCTGATTTTTAATAAAAGCACCTTTGCACTGATTGCACTATCCCCTGGCTTCATTTGAGATGTCACTGAGATGAGCTGACAAATGAACACATTACCGACAGTGTCTGGTTCAGGGCTCTAGAACGCAAGATGGGAGCATGGAGCGGACCTGCATCGTCACAAAGGACATTTCTGGAAAAAGCAGTTTTTAACCAGTTAAATAATTAGTTGGATAAACATGCCATTTTTGATAAGTTTCAGTTGGGATTGACCAGAGGAAATTTTTTATTCTGATTTATTGTGCAAGGATCCATGATATTTTATATGGTGTACCACAAGGATCTATTCTGTGCCATCATTTTCGGCTTACATGCTCCCATTTGTCTATGTTATCAAAACACAAGGTGAGTTACTAGTTATGTAGACACACAGATTTACTTACCTGTAGCATGCGATGACCTGCACTGTCTGAGCCCTTTTGATCCAATGTCTGTACTGTATTTATTGTATTACTGAATTGGTTTAATTTTCCCAAGCTAAATAAGTGGGGGGAGGAAAAATTTTAATTTTGCTGGGAATAGTGAAAATCTTAAAGAAGCTTGATCTCTTGGCACTCCAAGTCAAGGTTGGAAGTTTAAACTTGGGTGTGATCATGGATTCTAAACTTTAAATCGCACATTAGCTGTTTTAATAGGACTTTTTTTTTTGCGTTTGAAATCCTGTAAGTGTTGGACCTCTTACATTTTCCAGCACCTTGCAAATGTTAACACTTTTTTGTTTTTTTTTTTTTTTTGTTTTTTAAAGTTGACTCACAAAAACGACCATAAGATGCTGAGAAGGTTTGGGGCAGCCACCCGTATAATTTTTCCCGGCTGCAAAATTGAGTCCAAAGAACAGACATGTTCACACAACGGAGTCCAAAACAGAACTGACTAACTGGAAGCAAGATGGTGGCTTTAAAGGCCAGTGGATGGCAGGATGTCCCTAGAATGGTCTGCAAAAGATCGAGAGGGAGAATTGGTGCACTTCACTACCCCCTGGTCTGGCGTGGAATTACATATACTCAAGCCCTTTAGTGTCACACACGCGTGTTTAGGAGACAACTAGATTACTGTAATGCTCTCCTAATAGGACTACCCAAGAAAGACATCAACCGGTTGCAGTTTGTGAAAGCTGCAGAAGCTAAAATCTTAACCAGCAAAAGAGAATCGCTGCACATCTTGCCGGTTTTACAATTACATTGGTTACCTGTGTCCTTTTAGAAAAGATTTAAAAATTCTGCAAAAGGTATAAAGCTCTGAATAATCTTGCTCCCTTGTATATTTGGGAGTGCCCGTCCCTTTATATTCCCAGTCATAACCATGGGTTGGCTTACACTGGTTTATTATCCTGAGAGCCAAGCATTAAAGCGATGAGGCAGACTTTTGCTGTCCTGCGCCTAACATTTGGAGTACTTGACCAATCAAGATATGCCAGGGTAATACCATTGATCAAACTGTTTAAATTCCCAGTTTTTCAATTTAGACTTAATTCACTTATGTTCTACTAGATTACATATGCATTGCGACATCCTATACTTCCTGGCCATCTGACTGTGGGATAGAACTTATCTTTGGTTTAAGTACATTATCTTCAAATTAGGATTGTACTACTTTTATAACAGTTTATGCAAGTGCATATTGATTCTTTACAATTTTTATTTAGTTATATGTAACTCTTAATTGCTGTTTTTTCTCTTGTAATTTTTTTTTTTTTTTTTTAATCTATATATTGAGTAGTACACTTTGAGCTACATTCCTTGTATGAAAATGTCCTATGGAATTAATTTTACTGTCAGTTGTTTCTTATGCATCAAATAAACTGTCATGTTAAACATCCTTGAAAAGCAGATACAGTATGTTTACACAGAGCTGTAATGAGTGGTTTTATTTATTTTTCGGTGCTCGCCCAGTATGTATTACATGGTTCCTACTGGCCCTGTATACGCTGCAAGAGAAACTGACATATCAGTTTTTGTGTGTTTCCTAGCTGAACATATTGCAGTGTGTTGGGGGTGTGTGGTTTTTTTTTTTTTTTTTTTTTTTTTTTTTTAAATAAAACATCTTATGATAGCATTCAAAAGCTGTTAGTTTTGTGATGGCTATTCATCTTGTTTTCAAACCTGCTGTCTTGGCTTATCCTTTATTTTTAATGTAAGTCTGGGAGAGCTGCAATTTTGAATATTCTAATAGGTTTTAAAGTCTAAACGCCCATCATAATGTGTGCAAGTTTAAAGGCAGAAAATTTAAAGCTGGATAAACCTATGGCAAGCACACTCCTGGTTATATAACAACCTGCATTAAACACTACACATTATGCAAATATATACACAAATTTAGTTTAATTTCATTAGTGCCTGTACCACTTGATGTTTAGTTTATCTATTTACTGAATACAATTCATCTCCCATTTAAATTTTAAATTAACCAAATCTTAATTTTTTCAGATTTTTTTTTTTTTGGTAGGAAAATGTAATAGTTAAACATACCAGCAAGATCTGTACAATATTTATTAATAATTGGTCATCTTTGCTGTCCCCAGTTCAGTGTTAATTGTTATATGTGTGTGTGTGTGTGTGTGTGTGTGTGTGTGTGTGTGTATATGTGTATATATGTGTGTGTGTGTGTGTGTATGTGTATATATATATATATATATATATATATATATATATATATATATATATATATAAAATATACAGTAATCCCTCGCTACTTCGCGGTTCACTTTTCGCGGATTCACGATTTCGCAGATTTTTAAATACAAGTGATTGCCCGCCTATCGCGGAAGTTATGTTCCAGACCCATCAGCAACAGGAGAAAATCCGCGATATAGAAAGACCATATAAATAAACATTTTTATAGTTTAAGCCTTAAAATACCCATCCCACATGCTTTAAACATATGTAAACTTATAAAACACACTTTGTTAACACATATGATATGTGGATGTCGGGCTAAGGATATGAGTAACATCTCACTATTATAAAACATTTTAATTTCACGCAAGACAAGACAGTGAGACAGGAAAATTGGTGATGTACAGGCTTTTAAATTATTGACACGCAGAGCGACAAGCAGCACAAAGTCCACTTCTCCTTAGCGTTCATTCAGCTCCCCACCCCCTTGACAATGCGAAGTGGCAGGAGCGTACTGCGCTTCCGGGGAGGGGGGGGTTTGAGCGAAGGTGCGTTCAGCTCTCACACACCCACACACACACACACTCCTCAGGAAGAGGGACAAGCAGGCATTTTGGCAGAAGCAGCACAAAGTTCATTTCTGCTCAGCGTGAGTTAAGCTGCCCCCCTTCACAAAGCGAGTGCAGACACATTGACGTCTGATCGCTGCGTGCGGTGTTGGTCTGAGGTGTTTAAGAATGTAGAAAGTGTTTAAGAGCATAGGAAGTGTTTATAAGAGCGTGGGAAGGGTTTATAAAGCCTTAAAATATGTATAAATAATGAAATAAATATAGGTCGCTACTTCGTGGATTTTCACCTATTGCGGGGGGCTCTGGAACGTAACCCCCGCAATAGGTGAGGGATTACTGTACACTCTATATATATATATATATATATATATATATATATATATATATATATATATATATAAAATAAATAAATATAAAAATACAGAATGGAGCTTTATTGATAAGTATTACTTTGTTTGAAAGCTTATTCCATTAAGAACTTTCAAAGTGCATTTTTGGTAGCCGTTGTGTTGTAAAGAAGTAAATATTCTGCAGGAGAAATGTCTGCTCTTCAGTT
Organism: Erpetoichthys calabaricus; assembly: GCF_900747795.2. Classification (NCBI taxonomy): domain Eukaryota; kingdom Metazoa; phylum Chordata; class Cladistia; order Polypteriformes; family Polypteridae; genus Erpetoichthys; species Erpetoichthys calabaricus. The sequence continues at coordinate 149,946,785 of NC_041396.2, forward strand.
TGATGTAAGAAACATGTAATTTTGAGTTTAATTATGAAGAACTTGTGGCTGATTTTAAAGTAGCAGAACAATGCAAAATCCAAGCCTGATATTAAAGGTTTAATGGACTTTTTTTTTTTTTTTTTTTTTTTTTTATTAGGATTTAATTCCCCCTGAAGATCTGGATACCTCAGGAGATGATTTGGAGTTTTCTGGGTCTGGAGAAGGTATTTTATAATTTCTCTGTAAAATGGAGTCTCTGTAGTGTAATGCTTCTTTTAAAGAAAAGTGGTTATGTTTAAACTTGTAAATGTCTGACAGTACACGTGAGCAGCTGTAAGGAATTTGTTTTCTTGGATGGTTTCAAACAAAACATTGCATGTGAAACATTTTTTGTAAGCAGTAAATCCCACAGTATGTACCATATGTATATCTAATGTTTTGACTACTTCTATTGGATTTTAATTTATTTTTCTTGTGCTATCCCAAAATTGTTTTGTTTTTATTCTGTTTGAGGTGTTATTCATTGATACTGGTTTGCATAAAGCTTTGAGTCTTTAAAGAATAAAAAAAAAAAAAAAAAATTTATACCCTTTCAAAACACTTAATAAATATTAGATATAACTTAGAGGTAGTGGTAAAGCAGGGAATGTGTTCCTAAGCCCTTAGGACTCCATGGGGTCGTCTTTCAAGAGGCGGTACCAGGAAGTCTGTTTACGAACTTTCTGCATGACGCATCAGATTTCATAAATTGTTAAATTACTGAAGTTAATGTGATGTCTGTGTAGATGTGTATATTCACTTTTTTCACAATTTTCAAATTTTTAAAACTGTTTCATAGTCTGTCTTGCTTGCTGGCCTTTCTGGTTTTCTATCATTTCAATGTTTAAAGTTGGCTTTTATATGCTTATGCAGCCAATTTTTAGTTTTCTATTAAACATGAGCTTTTTCTGCCTACATTTTACAACTTGCATCTTTTGATTTTGTCATTTTTTGTTTTTGAGTTGAACAGGGTTCACAATAATTAACTGATAGATGCATGCACACACTGTCTACTGCAAGATTGATACCATTTACAAGTTTGGTTCAAGATTGGAGAAATTAATTGTAATTGGACAATAATTTTTGACAAGCACTTCCCTTCATCTGCCCCCAGATTGGTGATTGTAAACTTCTTGACTGCTATGGCAGTGTCTTTTGCACACTGTTATGAAGGACCGACCAGTACACAATGCACATATTGGTTTTATACAGATACTTTAATGTAAAATCACATTTTGATAAACTTGGAGCAAATTTAGTGTATTTCTGGATAGTTTCGAGGCTGGGGTACATTTTGAGATCCACAGACTTGAACAAATATACTGTTTCTTTGACAATACCATCCATTAGTTTTTTGAAGCCAGTAAAAACGGCAACCCAATAACTTGGAAGTTCACTAAATTTAGTATTTTTTGAGTTTAATCTAAAAAGTAGTCCCAACTCCAAAGACCCCTCAATTAGATGTAATGTCTAACGTCTTTATTAAATCATTACTAGGTGTGTTGTTGGTACTTTAGTTTGGGAGGGGTGGGAGTGTTTGTGACTTTAGAACTTGACACCTGATTTGGATTGTTTTGGTGTGTGGTGGTTTTTTTTTTTTTTTTTTTGTCCTCCCAAGACTGTCCCAGCTACATAAAGGCAAGGGTGGGTTATTGCTCCTTTTCTGATTTTTAACATGATTAATGCAACCATAAATTCCTTGTGAATGTAGTTATTGGTGTATTGATTGATTGATTTGTTCATATTTAGACCAAAAAAATCCACATTTTGTATTTTGCTACATGAAGAAAAAATATTAAACGATTCATTGAAGTTGTACCGTGCATGTATGTTGGTATATACATGCCATATACTGCATTTGTTGTAAATCTGGAGAATGTAAAGTGCTGGCCACTTTATTTATTTATTTATTTATTTACTTGCTAGCACATTTGTAATTGGTTTTCTAATTTTTGGCGGGGAGAAGTTTGCAAAAACTATGGGTTCTGTCTTTAAGTCTTCTACATGTTAGTATATTTGTGACACTACCACCCCTGCACATAGAGGTGTTTTTCTTCAGGTTTTACAGATGGAGAAAATGTCCAATATTTTATGTTGGGGTTATGCATGTGTATGGTGGGGTGTTTTTTATTTTAAGTTTTTGTATCTGCTCCAAAGGCAGATGTTTAAAACATGAACTTGTTTTGCATTTACCCATCTTTTTTCCTTTGTCTATACAACCATTAATGTGTCTCCTACAATGCTGTATAACCTTTTAACTATGACCAAAACAATTGCTCATTCCCAAATCATGTTTTTGAATTGCACAAATCTGTTAGTATATTAAATCAATGTAACGGAGTAATCTTGACTTGCATTTCAGTATGTTTAGCATCTGTTTTGTACTGCTTGTTCATCGGGTATGGCTATTTTACAATTTTTTTTTTTTTTTTTTTTCCCCCTCAACAACTTAGGTCTCGATGTAGACTCTACCATTTCATCTTTGACTCCGCCTTTTACTTATCCAAATGTATCTACAACATCCATATCATCAACCATTGTACAAACAGACGAAAAGGAAGTACCCACAGTGCAGACCGAGCTTGCTTCCACTGTAGCAGGTTATGTACATAATTATGAAATAACTAACCTGGCAGTAGGGGAAACCATTTCATCATCTGTGTTTCCACTGGAAGAAAATGAGGGTACCATTAACAAGAGTATTGCTTCACCGTCTTCAACCACAGAACATTTGGATAGCTCTAATATGGAATCCTCATCTTTGACTCCTGGTAGCTTACCGGAACATCCTCGAGAAAAGAACTTTGAAATGCACACTGAAAGCATTACTCCAACTGCTGATGTAACAACAACCTTTAATTTTGTCAATGAAGAAACTGACTTGGCATCCACCCCAGTTGCACCTGAGCTTAGCAATGCTGCAGGAGGTGCTGATGAGATTTTTGTCCAGGAAATCATGCCGGTATGAAAATAGATTTCTGTTGCACATTGATAAATTTAATAATTGGAAATATTTTGGAACAATTCATGTGGGAATCCAGAAAATATGAATTGAGCTTCATTTAAGGAGCAATAGTAAACTCTCAAGACATGTAACTGCGCGTGTGTGTGCGTGTGTGTGTGTTTGTTGGATAGTCTTCCACATCATAAACAAGTGACACACACATTATGTGGAGGGGATTATACCATTTAGTTATTTACCAAAAAATATTACCACTGAAGTGCAAACATGCATAATTTTATATTTCAAAATTAAACTTGTTTATCTTTTTGTTCACACAAACCGTTCAGCATTAGCTCTCATCCATGTGTTTTTTTTTTTTTTTTTTTTTTTTTTTTTAGTTTTTTTTTTTAATGTGTGGTCTGTATCCAGCTTTGTGTTGCTTAAAGATCCCTGTATTAATCTACAAATAAGAGCCTTGGGTGATTTAATATGGAAGTTCAGTAGCATCTCTGTAGTTTTGCATGCCCAGCCACTCCTAGTCAAACAAGTTTTGTACATATCTTTCAGCCTGTTTTATCAGTGTTTTTCACTCTGTATGCTGCTTGGCTACATCACAGAAACTGTGACAAAATCACAACAGTTTTGTTCTAAACTTCTTGAGATTCTCAGAATGTAAATTCAATGAAATAAGAACTGCATATGAATATTAATTTCAAAAACTTCACTTTTTTTTTTTTTTTTTTTTGAAAATTTGTGCTGTGCTATATATGCTTTACCTCTACCATTTTTTTTAATTCTGTCCAGTGGTAGACCATCTTATTCATCTGGGGTGGGAAAACTGCAGCCATGTAATAGGTTTCAATTCTTGAGCACAACCATTTTATTCTTTGAAGACTGAATGTAATTTTAGATTAAGGGAGCCAGATTTCAGAGGCAATTTACATACTGTAAATGCATATGGAATCTGCTGTGAATATTTAGTGTCATAGTGACTATTTTTAAGGACTATTAAAATGGTGGTATTCACACTGCTTGCCTGACTGTCCATAGAATTAGTGCTGTTAGGTATTCCAAAAAAAAAAAAACTGTCCACCTCCTCAAGCTTGCAAACTCCCCAAAACCCATCCAGTCAAGTTTTTACACAAGTTTCCGTATCAGCAGTGCAAACTATCCTACATTGTTAAACATTATGCAGCAACTGTTTGTTTTTGTTTTACAGTATATAATGTGTGTATGTGTATATGCACCTATTTGTCAGGGTTCTGTTTATGATATAAACACAGGATTTCTTGTATAGAAATTAGTGAATATCATTGCACATTCTTAAATCTGTATTGCTGCACACTTTTGCTTTTTCAGTAATTTGACCTTCTCTGCTGCATCATATTCTAGAAGCTGAAATCATGCACTTCACCAGAGTTTTGAGAATATTGTTCTCATAAGCAGAGCAGTCAGTCTTTTTGTGAAGAACATAGTCTGATCCTTCAGTGAATTCCCAAACACCAAAGCGCTCTGAAGAGATCTGAACTTCGTTACACTTTTTTGCAACCCACCTTGTATAGTAATAAAGTATACTTTCATAACGGAGGACTGGTAGACTAGTGCAAATCTGTTTTAATCTTGCCAGTAAGTGAGTGAAGTAAATATTGTGGCCTCTGACTATGTTAGTGTATTTGTCAAGGTTTCATTTTGAGCAAGCAGTGTTTGTACTGAAGATCTTCTATGCACTCAACATTTGGCATTTTTTCTTAGTACTGCATATTAAGACTTTTTCTGGGGTTGATGGATGTGGTGCTTTTTAATACGTTTTTTGGTTTAATTAAATGGATATCTAAGCTTTGTTACTGCATGCTTATACGATTGCCAGTATCCTTAAGGGACATAGCATATTATTGCTTAAATATTGTTTTTTTTGTATTTAAAGAAAATTGAGACAGTACCAGATGTGAAATCTGCCTCAGCAGCTACAGAGACTGACCCTCCTCTTTCTGAATCCGGAGATAATGAAAGGAGTCGTAGTTTTCTGGAGAGAAAAGAAGTTCTTGGAGGTAATAGAAATTCATAACATTGTGGTGATTTCTTGCATTAGCTTTTTAAAAAAAAAAAAAAAAAAAAAAAAAAAAAAATGACCATGAAAAATGGTTATATTAACTGATAAGTATTGGTTGATTGTGTGGAGGAAATCTTTGGTAAATTTTCAAATTGTTTTTTTTAATCTATATGGGGGAAAATTAGCTTAACTAAATGTTCTTTAGATGTCTGATTTTCATGTGCAACAAACATGGATCAGCATGTATGTGGTAGTTGGTATGGAGCAGCAAGATTGTATGTTCTTTACTATAACAAAGTAAACTTTGTATAGTATGTGGTACTTGGAGCGTCCATTAAAGGCTTCCCCATGAGAACTGAATTTTTTATTTTTTAAAAGTGCAATCAGAGGCTGCTTTTTGGCTGGCTTGATTATAGAACAGCTATCCACCCTAAAAAACATGGGGAAATGTGTTCCTGGAAGTGATGTATAAAGACTATTCGGTGCATAAAATTAAAATATGACAGTTTGTTGTACTCGAGCACTTCTGTGTAAATATGGCTTTATTTTAAAGTTGTTTTTTTTTTTCTTAAACTGGGCAGTAACTAAATTGTAGCACAGAAAACTGTAAAAGCTTGAATTTTAGCTGAATCATAAAATTGGCAGATTTAACCTTTTGTCAAATACTTTAATATAAGTATAGTTGTTAGTTGGGTTTTTTTTTTTCTTCTAAATACAAAAGCATTATCTTTCAGTTTGTGTTCCGACTTTGAAAGTTAACCACTTTACCAACTAAGGATACTTGAATGTTAAATCCCCGTTCAATGGCCTGTGAGGTCTGTGTGGGTGGTTTTTTTTTTTTTTTGGTTTTTTTAAATAAATTTTCACACTTTGAATATTTTTTTTTATTTACATCGGTGTGTAACTTCCAGTATTGAATTGGTGTCTGAGAATATATTTTTAATATTTTTAAATGGTGAAAGCTACTTTTTTTTTTTTTTGTTTTCAGGCAAGTACATTAGATTGCCATCTTGTTTAATTTCTTCTGTAATTATGAGCTTTTTTCTTTAATGCTGTGTAGATTATGGATGAATATTTTCTATACATATTAATGTATTTTAAGGGAATTTTATTTTGGATTTTATGGTAACAATTTTTTTTAAATAAAAAATGAGCAGGTAACTCCCGTGATCAATAGCTTAATTTTAAAAATGCCAAAGTTAACACTTCATTAGAATATGTGGCTTTTCTGTGTGTGGTTATACAGGAGCTTAGTGTGAAGTTTTTAAAGAAATGGCGCCAAAAAAAAAAAAACGAATTTCTATCGGATTTGGCTGATGCAGATAGCTGATTGTTACTGGATCAGCCTACTTAACCCCCAATCTCCAGCCCCCCACCCCCCAAATTAACGTATAATGTAGACTCCTTAGTTTGTAGTAATGAGAAGGATATTTAATTCCAGTTGGGGGTTGAGGGAAATGCATGTTTGCTTAGGTATTCAGTGCCATACTTTTTTTTAATTTGTCATGCCAGCTTTTGCATCAGTAACGGCTTCAATCTTTTGGAGTGAGTGTGTACTGACTTTGCATGCAGTTTTGCCTTGTTGGCTGTGGTGGTTTTGTTCATTTGTTCCAGGTAAATTTGCTTGTTCAGGTTAGTTTAATGTGAAGTACAGTTTTTCAAATTGTCTGAGATCCGAGTACTGACTAGGCTATTGTAGAATATTCACCTTTTATCCTTGAGCTATTACCATACCTTACTGTGCAAACTCTAGGGTTTTTTTTTTTTTTTTTTTTTTTTTTGTATAACCACTTTTGTTCAACTCTCACTTTAAAGACCAGTATTTTATTTTATTTTTTTTTTTAAAAGGTCTTGATATGGTAGACTGGTGCATCTTTACTACACTAATAGCTACTGAGTTGTCATCTATTCTAAAGTACTTTAACTTCCTAAGGAGTAACGACCATTAAATAAGCACGAACCAATTGGAGCCCAATTAGTATCTTTTGCAGAAAACCATATTTACACCTACCATGTCTGTGTTTTCAAAGGTATAGGGCTCTGGAGAGAGTTTTTAAAAAGTCTGTTTTCAGGGTTCAAAAACTATTGGATATTATGGAAAACTAGGTGGCTCTGCCACCGGGTTTGGTTTACCGGATAAACAATTTTAAAGAGTGTTATCTTCATGGGAATTGTAACATATGCATTATTTTTCAAAAGCAATATTTTGTCCTTTTAATTCCTTCCCCAGGCGTGGTTTAAATCTTTATTGCAGGACATATAATGCTGCTCACGTTGTGAAGGGGGTGGGCGGGGTGGGGGCTGAGCGCACGCTAAAGAGATACTGTTGGTTAAGCTGATGCCTTGCTGCTGGCATGCTGTGTGTTCTGCTTGTCGTGCTTTGCTTTGATCATTTAAAAGCCTGTACAGCAGCTGTCCTTCTGTCTCGCATGATGTTAGTGTCTCTCGCAGGATGTCAAATTGTCTTCTGAGAAGATCACATGTGGTCTAATAGCCAAGATTTATTTATGTATTTTATAATAGAGAGGCAAAAACTTAGACAAATGTATTTTTTGAAAGCACATTAGTATGGATGGGGCTTTAGTCGTGTTTGTAAACTTTTAGTCTTGCAGGTCCCATCTGTATGACCTCTTCTCTGAGAAGGAATATATTAGTCTATCTGTGTCCTTTGAGGAAACCAGCTTCCTTAGTATGGTGATGGTAGGTTTGTGGGTATGTAATGAATGAAAATATTATATAAAGAAATGACGTGCTCATGATACAATTCCAAAAACCGTGTCAGAAGCCATCTCTCTAGTACCCTGTTTTTGTATATAATTGAAAGCACAATATGAACTTTCTTGTTTTGAAATGTGCACTTGGCTAGAGTCATCTTTTTCACTTTGTCGTAAATGTGAATTGGGTTTGAACAAATAATAATTTTTTTTTTTTTTTTGCCTTTCTACAGGTGTCATTGTGGGAGGAATTATTGGCTTGCTTTTTGCAGTTGTTCTGGTTGTCCTAATGGTTTACAGAATGAAAAAGAAAGATGAAGGCAGTTATGCATTGGATGATCCCAAACATTCTAATGGAGGTTATCAAAAACCACACAAGCAAGAGGAGTTTTTGGCCTGAATATGTGCAGAATTTTTTTTTTTTGAGGTTTTCCCCATCAGTTTAAAATTCCCATCTTCTTGAACTGGTGCCTTTTTCTATGTACATACAAGGACCTGGGTTTCCATGACTTTTGGATTTTCAAAAAATCTAAAATACAAAGTAATGTTTCATTCACACTAGCCTTTTGTGATGTTTTTGTACTTTCCAACCCGAATGTATCAATAGTAGAACTTCATGAGGGGTTTGTATGGGGTTTATTTATTATTTTTTTACTTTTTGCTCTTCTCCCCTCAGTTGTTCTTTCATTACTTCTGAGCCAGTCCCTGCACCATATTGGGGTTGTGTGGGTTTTTTTCCCCATTTAAGTGAGATTTACCCTGAAATAACTTGGGTTTATGAATATGTCATTTGTGGAACTACTTCGATTTGGATAATTCAGAGGCTTGATTGCTGCATTCCTATGATTAGTATTTAAACAGTGACATTTTCTGGTTTCGACGTTCAGTAACATTTGGGGGGGAAAAGATTTTTTTTCCCATTACTGAATTGTTACCTGTGAAAATAGAAGTAAAGCATTTGTGAAAGAACATGGACATTTTGGGACTTGTGGAAGCAAATGAAAAACTTGTAGTGGAACAAAATGTTACAATATTGAAATCCATGTCTTTTTACTAGGTGTATATTTCTAGTAACAATTTCCTCACCACTTCAACACCAGCAAGGTTTGAGGCATGTTTTTTGAATGCTTAAAACATACTCTTTCAAGGTGTGTGGTATGGGGAGGGTGTGTGTGTGTGTGTATTGCAGCTTGGGCTGTAATTCAGTTTATAGTTTTTAATCATTTTTCCAAAGTCCCTTTTTCAAACATCCAAGTATTAAAATGAAATTTGTTTAAATTGTAGGTACAGCTTTCAGTTCGTTAAACATCTGTGTGAAACCCTTTCATGTTCTTTGATTTACTTAAGAACATATAAATTCTAATTGTAATGTAGTTTATGTATATAAGAATATTCTGTGCACTGCCTTGGGTGTTTGTGGGGGAAATCCATTGTTTGTGATTTCTTGTGGGTTTTTTTTTTTTTTAATCATTTAAAGCTTAACTCAAAGCAGTTTGCTGGCTTTAAAAGATGCAAGACATGTCTTTTCAAAAAAGACCTAAGCTAACCTGTAAGCCAAAAAGGCCCAGTAAGTGGGGCTCTAGTTTGTACATTTAGTGCCTTTTTTGATTATGTAAAGCAGACCTTGCAAGCATGTCATCTAAAATCTATCAATCTGGAGCATTTGGAAGATCGAATGTAATACCAAACATTCGGTGGTTAAGCATACGATACTTTGCTGAAAGGAGCACTTTCAAAAATGCTTTTTTTTGGGGGGGGGGGGGGGGGGGTAGAGGTTTATAGAATATTAATTTTAATCAGTATATCTGGTTAATACTGTAAATATTGTATTCACTATGTTAAAAGACTGAAACATTCAACAAATGTTCATTTTAACTAACACATTTTGAATTTTCCTGACTTCCTTTTTGCTGATGTTCAGTTAGTGCATATACAGTTAATTTTCCTTTAATTTATTTTATTTCAAACATAGTCTACTGTGTAATTGAATTTTACTGCTCTATCTATGCAAAATATTTAAGGGATTCTAAAATGCCTTAAACTTTCACTTTACACTGTTTTTCCTTTGTACAAGCAGTGGTTCAGACTTAAAGTGGCTTCAGTAGATTAAGATTAGTTGCATTAATGTACACTGGCATTAAATGTGAAAGCAGGGTTTTACTTATTTCGTCAATGAACTCCCACCTATCTGGACTGTATGTAGACTGGTTAGTTTTAGAATAAGTTTCCATTATAGCATGGATGGGAAAGGGAGTTCCACCCTTTTATTTCTGGTAAGTAGTTCTTTTGATAATGGCTGTTTTTTGTGAACAGTTTCATCAAATATTAAATACGCTTGTGTTTCAAGTGTTGCAACCCCTAAAGAGTCTACCGTGTAAGAGGTATGCATATTTCCACTTTAATTTTTACTATTTTGTATCTTTCTGTTATTGTATTACTACATCACCCCTAGTATCACAGAGTGCATGCATAGATACAACTGGACAATCTTGTCTACTGTTTGTGGTCATAATGAGATTTTGCTTTTGAGGGATATATTTTTTTTTTTTTTTTTTTTATTCATTCTAGAGGCAAGTTTCGAATTTCAGTATTTAATATGTTGCAGTGTTGGTCATACGTAAACTGGTACAATAGTTACAAGTATATAACAAATTGCATATTTTCAATTTCTTCCATTTAGATTTTCTGAAATTTGTTCAGATGGAACCCATACTGACTGACATAAAAAATAAAGTAGCTGACTATGTGCAGCAGTAATCAGTAATGTGTTGTCTGTTCTGTAAGGTTTCTTGCCACCTCCAAGAACCCATCATATTTCTTGATCTACTGTCAAAACTGATTGCCCTCAAAGTGTATATAATTCTAATAAATGCATTTTTAACTACAAATGTGCTCTGTTCCTTTTAATACATCTGAATTGCTATTTTAAACTAAAGGCTGTTGCTTTCATGTATCATAAACTGAGAAAGTAACATTAGCTAGATTTTCAATACTTTTTCATTCTCCAAAGTGTCCATCTACCATGGAGGTGCTAAATTCATTCTCTCAGTGTTGCCTGATAAGCAAACCCTAACATGGAAACTTTCCAGTCTGTTACCAGGTAACCATACAGAGTAGGCTTTTCTTTTTGCCCAATCCCCCCCAAAAAAAAAGTTCCTGGAAGGTAATTGCTAATCCATCTTTGTTCAGGTTTCACTGGAGGAAATGTCACCGAGTCCCCCGATCTCAGTTGAAACACTTGTAACTGCTAATCCTGCTTTTACTGTATTTTTTTTTTTTTTTTTTTTTTTGTAAGTGAAATTCAAAATCTATGCAATTTTTAGTGCTTTTTTTCTGTAATTTTCATGTTTTAGTCCTCTGATCCATTATCAGCCCATGCCGGGTTCTATATTCTAATAATCTATGTTGTTTGTCTGCACGTAGGCTTCTGGGCCTAATTATAGTAACTTGATCTGGGTGGAAGTATCTGCACCAAACCCACATTTACACAAAATGATTATAAAAATCTTCTGTAACAGCTAATAAAGACAACCGTTAGAAGCTTCATTGCTGTGGTTGTATCTTGGATCCAACAGGAAAATGTTTGATAACTGGCTGTCTTCAGCATATCTAGATTGGTCTTCTGATATTCTTATAGGGAGCATTTTAATTCTTTTTGTTAGTAATTTGGCCAAAGCCTTGCATTTTATTCAGTTAGTGAAGTTGGTCTGTATGACTGCACAAGGTGTTTAGTGTCCTTCCAAGCAAAAATAATCTATACCTGGTGTAAATTATGGGTTATGAGGTAGTCTTTAGCTGATTCAAACATGACATTGTGCTAGTTTGCCGGACATCTTTTTTGTAAAATTCTGATGTATGATAATCTTCAAACTGGAAAAGCTGAAGGTTCAATGAATTATACGATCCTGAATATCAATAAGCCTTGGTGGTTCGTCCAGTTCATGTACAAGCAGTACACCAGGTTGTGGAAGGTTCATCTAGAAAAAGCATAAGATAGACATTTTTATTAGTCCGTTTAGAATCATGCAAGTTCTGTTTCATTGGTACTGCAGGCTATGATTCTTCATGACGCAAGGTTATTACAGCAATTTTGGACAATGCAGCCATGGTTGTCGTTCACTGATATAAAATGGTTTAAAGTTCTTGCAGTAATTCCTAATTAGCTTTCATAATTCCATGAAATGTTAGTGTTTAGGATTTTTTGCCAGTTTGAGGCATATGTTGACCAGAGCTATTGCTACTTTCTCCATTTTGATTTCTCCACCATAATGGTAATGTCTTTGATGATCCACTATTGTCTCCATACTATAAAAGGGATTGGCCTACAGATAATAAATCCCTGCACCCTGTTTGTGGAATATAATACTTGGCCAAGCTAGTCTCTCTTAAACCAAAACTGATTTCTGGTAGTTTACTAAGGCATCACGCTAAATTTAATCTAGTCTCAACATTGTAATGCTAGGAACTCACCCCAACCCCCCCTTTGTTATCCAACTAATGAGCAACCAATATTCTGTGACCAAACAGTTCAGGGGAGGAAATGTCATTGGTTTTGGTGAGATTTTATATTTGTCTAGAATCACTGTTGATTGCATATCCGGACATCTGCACCATAAGAAAAAATGAAATACAATTAGTGAGCCCGTAAGAGCAAGTTAATGTTAGCAGATCAAGAATAAGACTACTTTAAGAATATTTAAATACTATAATAGTTTGTTCAATTTGGAGTGGTGATGTTGCATCTTACCACTCTAGCCAATGTAGGAGAAAACTAGATTTAATGTATAGATGAATCTTCCTTGGGGGGAGGAAACTAGTTTTAATAGGATCTCTGCTACTTTTAAAAATCTGCATCGACTTCCATCCATCCATCCATTTTCCAACGCGCTGAATCCGAACACAGGGTCACGGGGGGTCTGCTGAAGCCAATCCCAGCCAACACAGGGCCCAAGGCAGGAACCAATCCCGGGCAGGGTGCCAATCCACCGCAGTCTGCATAGACTTGCGTGTGTATATTGACTTGTATGTCCTCTTACCAATGCTTTAAATGTGAGTGCCATTAGTAAGCTATGAATGCACAGCCATCCGCTTTGTGAGTCATGCAGCATTAGAATGACTGACTTGCCAATGATTTGCAATATTTTAAGGGCATTGGATACATCTGTGGATTGGGCATAATGAAGTTTAAGCTTCAAAGTGAATAGTAAAAAATAGACACAAAGTTTTTAGATTTTATTTAACCTTGGTGTGCAAGGTGAGTGAATGTTAACAAAAGTGCTTAGAGAAAATGTTTTTCTTTTAGAGCAAGTTGAAACGAAATAAAAATTTAAAAAATGCTGGGAAGATGATCTACAGGCATGTCCCCTACTCCCCATAAAAGATAGATGGTGCATACAAATTATTTACCCCCTTGGAAGTTTTCATTTTATTATACAACATTGAATTACAGGGCATTTCATTTTTTTTGGCAATCAACAAACTCTTAATTTCAAAGTGACAACAAATATTTAGTGGTTTGCTTTACAAATATAAAACACATGCTCTCATGCTGCAAGTATTCACCCTTTTTATTTGGGTGTGTTAGATGAATCATTAGAGCAGCCTTTTAGTTGTAGAAGTCACATTTGTTCATTGGAGCTCATCTGGCTGGGGTTTTATTTGTAATATACGAATGCACCTTAGGGGGGGGGGGGGGAGGACAATGTCATGGACTAACCTTTACACAATGAGGATGCAAAGAACACTTCAGGTAACTTGGGTGGGGGGGTGGAGGTTATTGAAAATCACAAGTCAGAGGAAGGGTGCAGTAATTTGTTCTATAATATTTATATAATCTGTGGAGGCCATTTAAATTAATCATTAAGAAATGGAGAATGGCACAGCAGTAAATCAACCCCGGAGCCAGGTTGTCCACAAAAACAATGTGCATGAAGACTAGTGAAGGAGACCACTAAGAGGCCTGTAACTCTGAAGGGATTACAAGCTATAATGCAGGGATCTCAAACTCCAGTCCTGGAGGGCCGCAGTGGCTGCAGGTTTTCATTCTAACCCTTCATTAGACTTTTTTTTAATTTTTTTTTATTTTATTTTTTTTTTCGATTCATTCCCTGGAATTTCTTCAATCCTCCTCTGAATTGGTTCATTTCTTTCCTTAAACAGAAATGAAATGTGAAGTAAGTGAGCCAACAGAAGACAACCTAAGTCAGGTCCTCAAACTCCAACCAGTTGCTTAATTAGGCACCAAGTCTTGTTGATTAAACCTGTTCTTTAATTCCATGTCTTATTGCTGCTCCCATTGTGCAGTAGCATACGTTTTCAAATTTTTTTTTTTTACTTTTTTAAGAGCACTGTTCTTGTTTTGGGAACCAGAGCAAAATAAAATTGCCGAGACCTCCACCCTTTTTATTTTCAAATAGTGAAAGTTGAAAAAGGAAGACTGCAAGGTTGAGTTTAGGGAGATGGTGAGTCAGGCACTGGGTGGTAGTGAAGAATTACCAGACAGTTGGGAAACTACAGCAGATGTAGTAAGGGTGACAGCAAGAAGAGTTCTTGGCATGACATCTGGAAAGAGGAAGGAGGAAAAGGAAACCTGGTGGTGGAATGGGGAAATACAGGAGAGTATAGAGAGGAAGAGAATGGCAAAGAAGTGGGATAGTCAGAGATGCAGAAAGTAGATGAGTACAAAGAGATAAGGCACAAGGTGAAGAGAGAGGTGGTGAAGGCTAAAAAGCGTCTGATGAGTTGTATGAGAGGTTGGACACTAAAGAGGGTGAAATGGACCTGTATCGATTGGCTAGACAGAGAGACCGAGCTGGGAAAGATGTGCAGCAGGTTAGGGTGATAAAGGATAAAGATGGAAATATACTCGCAAGTGAGGAGAGTGTTGAGCAGATGGAAAGAGTACTTTGACAGGCTCATGAATGAAGAGAAAGAAGAGATTGGATGATAGTAAATCAGGAAGTGCAATGGATTAGCAAGGAGGAAGTAAGAACAGCTATGAAGAATGGAAAAGCTGTTGGACCAAATGACATACCTGTGGAAGCATGGAGGTGTTTAGGAGAGATGGCAGTGGAGTTTTTAACCAGATTGTTTAATGGAATCTTGGAAAGTGAGAGGATGCCTGAAGAGTGGAGAAGTGTACTGGTGCCGATATTTAAGAATAAGGGGGAAAAAATTGATGAGCCACAGCATAAAGTTAAGGGAAAGAGTAGTGGAAGCTAGGTTAAGAAGTGAGGTGATGATTAGTGAGCACCACGGATGCAATGTTTGCTCTGAGGGTGTTGATGGAGAAGTATAGAGAAGGCCAGGAGTTGCATTGCGTCTTTGTGGACCTGAAGAAAACATATGACAGGGTGCCTCTGGAGGAGCTGTGGTATTGTATGAGGAAGTCGGGAGTGGCAGAGAAGTATGTAAGAGTTGTACAGGATATGTACGAGGGAAGTGTGACTATGATGAGGTCTGCAGTAGAAGTGACTGATGCATTCAAGGTGGAGGTGGGATTACATCAGGGATCGGCTCTGAGCCCTTTATTTGCAATGGTGATGGACAGGTTGAGAGACGAGATTAGATAGGAGTCCCCGTGGACTATGATGATTGCTGATGACATTTTGATCTGTAGTGATAGTAGGGAGCAGGTTGAGGAGACCCTGGAGAGGTGGAGATATGCTCTAGAGAGGAGAGGAACGAAGATCAGTAGGAACAAGACAGAATACGTGTGTAAATGAGAGGGAGGTCAGTGGAATGGTAAGGATGCAGGAAGTAGAGTTGGTGAAGGTGGATGAATTGAAATACTTGGCATCAACAGTACAGAGTAATGGGGATTGTGGAAGAGAGGTGAAAAAGAGAGTGCAGGCAGGGTGGAGTGGGTGGAGAAGAGTGTCAGGAGAGATTTGTGACAGACTGATATCCGCAAGAGTGATGGAAGGTCTACAAGACAGTAGTGAGACCAGCTATGTTATATGGTTTGGAGAAGGTGGCACTGACCAGAAAGCAGGAGACAGAGCTGGAGGTAGCAGAGTTAAAGATGCTAAGATTTGCATTGGGTGTGATGAGGATGGATAGGATTAGAAATGAGTACATTAGAGGGTCCGCTCAGGTTGGACAGGTGGGAGACAAAGTCGGAGAGGCGAGATTGTGTTGGTTTGGACATGTGCAGAGGAGAGATGCTGGGTATATTGGGAGAAGGATGCTAAGGATAGAGCTGCCAGGCAAGAGAAAAAGAGGAAATCCTAAGAGAAGGTTTATGGATGGGGTGAGAGAGAGGACATGCAGGTGATGGGTGTAACAGAACAAGATGCAGAGGACAGAAAGATATGGAAGATGATCCACTGTGGCAACCCCTAATGGGAGTAGCCGAAATAAGATTGTTTGATGGTCACAGTTTACTGGACATGTTTTGCTTCATTTTGTATCTCATTATTGCTTGGCTGCTAATTAAGGAAAATACAATTTTTTGGTTTGAGTCTTCAAGAACAAGTCAATTAAAATTTATTCAAATGAAGTTAATTAGCAGAAACAGGTCACCAATTAAGAAAAGGGTTAGAATGAAAACCTGCAGCCCTCCAGGACTGGATTTTGAAATCCTTGCTATATTATTAAGATTGGAGAGACTTCATACTGTATCAACTGTTGCCATGATCTCTCACGAGTCACAGCCTTATGGGAGAGTGGAAATGAGTCCCATCTTTTTTTAAAAAGCACATGATCACTTGTTAAGAGGTTACCAGAAGGCACAAGGTAGAATTAGGCAGGAAGAAGGTCCTAGGGTTGGAGGAAACAACTAAGTTTTACATCCATCAGACTAATTCCTATGTTTGGCACTGTACAGTATCAAAAACTTACCATCCCAACATGAAACATGGTGATGGCAGTATCATTCTTTGCTGATGCTACTCACCAGTAGGCCCTGGAAGGCTTGTTGAGGGTCAAGGGTAAAAAGAATTCCAGACAATACAAAAAAATCCAGGAGATACCTGCAGGTACTATTTCTTCATCCTAGTGGTGCTCCACTGTATGAGTAAAGGGTTTCATAATAAGATGTCAATATTGAAAATTTTTGGTGTTCAGTGTTGAACACAAAGCTCTTGTGACAATGTCCAGTGTGTCCCAATCATTCAATTCAACAGTAGCTGTGTCTTTAGTTGTCTTAGAATTATGGTCATTTAAAAAAAACAAAAAAAAAAAAAACATCCATACCTCTTATCCTCAAATTAGCTGTAAACCACCTAAACTCACCGAGGTTACACAGGTGATGAACCAGCTAAGGGTAGGGATGGCTTCAGGGATCTGTGGTATCTGGGCTGAACTTTTCCAGGCTGGTGATAAGGCTGTCCCCTGGGCATTGCAAGCAATCTTTGCTTCTATTTGGGAGACTGGCGTCATCCCAACTGACTGGAAAACCGGACTTGTCTTCCCTATCTGGAAAGGGAAGGGTGATTGTCTAGTTTGCAGCAATTACAGGGGGATAACCCTGCTCTCTGTGCAAGGTAAGGTACTTGCTAGGGTCGTCCTCAATAGGATCTATGATCACTTGCTCACCTACCACCGACTGGAGCAGTCTGGTTTTAAGAGGTCTACAATTGAACTCATCCTGGCACTGCGGGGTCTCATGAAACACAAACATGAATATCAGTAGAGAATCTTTGTAGCCTTTGTCGGTTTTTGGTAAAGCGTTCAACTAAGTTGCTCAAGCTACTTTGTTGGAACATTCTGAGACTTCGTGGGATCCCTTCAAGGTTGCTGGATATCATGACTGGCCTGTACACTGGTTCTGAGTGCTGTGCAGTGTGGAGGCAGAACCTCTGCATTTTTTCCAGCTGATTCTCCAGTTTGCCAGGGGTGTGTTCTTGTTCCTACTCTGTTCAATGCTAGCATGGACTGGGTATTGGGAAAGCGGCTGTGGGGCATCTGTTAGTGAAGAAAGATTCACTGATCTTGACTTTGTCGACGATGCTGTGATCGTTGTGGAGCCAATGGGGGCCCTGATTAGGTCTCTCAAGACACCAAGTGAGGAGTCTGAAGTGTCTGGGTTTGCCAAAAAAAACAAACAAACAAACAAGATCTAGGCCTTTAATGACCTCTTGGACACCGCCATCTGCAGTGTGTTTGTCTGCAGAGAGTGTCAACCACATCAAGAGGTTTGCTTACCATGGCGGTGATATTCATGTCTCTTGTGACTCTTGCTATGAAGTCGGTAGACTGGTGGGGGCGGTGGGTGTCATAAGGTCACTAGAAAGGGGGTGTGGCACTCCTGATATCTCTGTAAAAGGACAAAGGTCAAAGACTTTAGAGTCCGATGCCCCATAGTAGCTTATTAAAATGCAGTCAAATTAAGCCGGTATTGGCAATGCTAGAAATACGGTTGGGGCCATGTGTGTGCTGAACAGAAACATTTACATTCTAAAACCCAAAAATTGATCTTTGCAGCACATTACACCACTTAACAATAACTGTCCATGATGCCAGTTTTGCTTTAGTATAGTAGCTGTGTTGGATTGTTTGGCTCTAGTGCCTGCAAAAGTATTAATATTGAGTTCCAATCTTTATCTTACTAATATGCAGGGATTTTTTTTTTTTTTTTTTGCTTTTAACCTTTTCTGATAGAACAGTAATAAACTATTTGTTCTTACAAAATAAATTCAATGATTTGCTTATGGTGTGTTAGGTTAGGTTCCCATGTTTTCCCTCATCAGTTCTAACATTCTTTTTAAGGTTCGTTAAAATCTAGCCACTGAAAATTGTATGGTGTATTGCTTTGAAGTGTTTTAGTTTCTTTCTCTGCTCCTGTATAATATGGAATTGTATCTAAGCATGTACTGACTGTTTGTGTAGCAGACTCTATAGATGTGTGTGTTAAGCCAACTATTTTTTAATTATCAGATTTTGTGCTTTTTTTGTAAATTGGTAATTTACGGTTAGGGTTAGGGAGCAATAACACATAGTTGTTAAGGCTTTATGAATATTGCCAGTGGCAGCAGAATGTTTAAAATCCTATGTCTGCTCTTTGCCTGTATAGGGTTCACATGTCCACCCCATGTCTACATGGGTTTTCCTACAACACCCGCAAAGATTTGTGTTTTAGTTTATTTGGGAACTCTAAATTGATCCTAATGTGTGTGTGTGTTGGTTGGCCTTGTAATGGGCCTGTACCCTACGCTGCCATGATAGACTGTACCTTTCCTGGCAGTCCCAAATTGGATTAAGTGAATTTAAAAATGTCATTCTTTGGGGAGGCTAAGATGAATATGTTTAGGTCCTGGTACTGGGGGGTATGTTTCTTTGTCACCAATTTCCATCTAACATCCAAGTTGTTGAAACTGCATTGAATATTTTATGTAACTACTTTACCTCAGTGGAGATCTATTATTTCTCCTAATGCCTTTAAATCTAGTATAAAGAATCCTAGCAGATGTACAGTGTCAGTGGAGAAAGTAGAGAGAGACCAGCTGCATCAGTCAGGCAGCATTTCTGGGGATCTTAGCCAGCAAGTGTTAAAAGTAGCCTGGCTATGAAATAAACAACCATCTGTACAAGGCAAGTAACAAACCTGTCAGAGAAAGCTTGGATCTTGTGAATTTGGTAAAGAGAGGACCAACAAGATTAAGTCAATGACGTGTGTTCATTTTAAAGGAGTGTGCGTTCTTCAAGGTCATACAGACATTTCTGGCAATAGCTAATGGTCAGAGGGTTATGTTATTTGGAGCAATATTAATCAGAGAAAAACTGAGAGAAGCACACTGTGGTTAAAGATGTTTGCTCAAAGGTGGGCGATTATTTGTTCAGCTATAAGATGTTTCTGTTTGCAAGGGAAAACCTACTGTTTGGAGGTAATAGTTCGTATGAGTATTGTGGCAGAATAAGAATTCTGCGCTAACTATCCATGCGTTCTCTGAGATGCATGAATTCAAGTTTAGGGTTGTGTTAGGCCCAGAAGGATTAGGTACACAATAGGACCCACCGTGAGGTGAATCTGATATTGTTTGGTTTATGTTTGCTCACCTTGAACCAGTCAGCTTTAAACTTTGCCTTTAACATCAGAAAGCAGGTGAGTACACGGAAATGAATGCAAACTCTTTTTTTAGTTCTTCAAAACAAGAGACTTTTCCATTCTCATTCATAAAAACGCATGCAAAATCCTTTACGTATGGATGAAAATACCTCTCATTTACATTCTTATGGAAACCAGTGTGTTTTTTTTATGTTATATATAGCATAACACTGTTTCCAGGCATTAAGTCCCTCCTTTATTCTGTTAGAAGCTAACTTTGAAGTTGACTCGGAAATATCCAGTTGACCACAATGGATAAGAAGCTTGTACACCACACACTCACACCAGCTAAATTTAGAAGTAGAAGTTGATTCAATTTGTCCATCAAGAGAATGCAGGAGTATGGCAGGAATACATGAAGGACTGCAGCCACCACAGAAGTGTACACTCTTTTTAACCCCAATGTTATTGGTGTGCATTAGAGTTGTCAAATATTTTCATAGGAAAAAAAACATCTAATATAAAATATTTCAGAAACACCAGATACTTTTATTTTGGTAAGTTTGGAACACCACAACTCTTACTAGAGCTGATTACCCAGCCAAACTGAGCAATCTGGGGAAAAGGGTCTTGGTGAGAAAGGTGACCAAAAGTCCACTCTGAGCTCCCGAGAACCTGTGTGGAAATTATAGAAACTTTCAGAAGGACTACCCCCACTGCAATGCTTCACTAATCTGGGATTTGTGAAAGAGGTGTCCGATAACACATGAAAACCCACTTGGAGTTTTTGCAAAAATGCACCTAAAGGACTCTTGGTCTGTGAGTAACAAGATTCTTTGGTGTGAAGAAACCAAGATTGAACTGTTGAACCTCAAATCTAAGTGTCACATGTAGAACAAAGCAGGCATCACTCATTTAATGCCATTTCAATGTTTAAGCAGGGTGGTGGCTGCATCATGCTGTGGGGTTGTCTGTCAGTGGCATGGACTAGGAGACTAGTAGGGTTTGAGAGAAAGCTGAAAAGAGCAAAGGGCAGAATGAAAACCTGCTCTTTAGCACTCTGAACCTTAGACTGTTCAGCTTCCTAATGGACAATAGCCCTAAGGACAAAGCAAAGACTACACAGGTGTGACTTAAGAATATTTTATAGAGTTGACCTTAAGTGGTCAGGTGAGATCATACTTAAACCCAGTCAAACATCTCTGGAGAGATGTGAAAAAAGCTGTCCACTCACTTGTCTTCCTTCACCCTGACAGAGCTTTCCAGGTATGTGACGCTTGTCACGTCAAACCCAAGACAATTGCTACCAAAGGGGTGTCAATAAAGTACTGGGTTAAGGATCTAAATACTTGCCAATGTGGCATTTTCAATTTTTACTTTTTTTTTTTTTATAAATCTGCAAAAATTTCTTAATCTTTGTTTTTGCTTTATCATTCTGGGATAGTGACTACTTCTTGAATTTTGACCATTTCAACGTAAGGTTGCAACATGATATGTAAAATGAAGGAAAATGAAAATGACTTAAAAAATGACTTAAACCACCTACAACTGAACACCAGCAAAACCAAGGAACTGGTGGTGGATTTTAGGAGACCCAGGCCCCTCATGGACCCCGTGATCATCAGAGGTGACTGTGTGCAGAGGGTGCAGACCTATAAATACCTGGGAGTGCAGCTGGACGATAAATTGGACTGGACTGCCAATACTGATTCTCTGTGCAAGAAAGGACAGAGCCGCCTGTACTTCCTTAGAAGACTGGCATCCTTCAACATCTGCAGTAAGATGCTGCAGATGTTCTATCAGATGGTTGTGGCGAGTGCCCTCTTCTACGCAGTGGTGTGCTGGGGAGGCAGCATTAAGAAGAAGGATGCCTCACGCCTGGACAAACTAGTGAGGAAGGCAGGCTCTATTGTTGGCATAGAGCTGGACGGTTTGACATCCGTAGCAGAGCAGCGGGCACTCAGCAGGCTCCTATCAATTATGGAGAATCCACTACATCTATTAAACAGTTTCATCTCCAGACAGAGGAGCAGTTTCAGCGACAGACTGCTGTCACTGTCCTGCTCCACTGACAGACTGAGAAGATCATTCCTCCCCCAAACTATGCGACTCTTCAATTCCACCAGAGGGGGTAAACGTTGAACATTATTCAAGTTATTGTCTGTTTTTTACCTGCATTTTTTATTACTCTTTAATATTTTTTGCTGCTGGAGTATGTGAATTTCCCCCTGGGATTAATAAAGTATCTATCTATCTATCTATCTATCTATCTATCTATCTATCTATCTATCTATCTATCTATCTATCTATCTATCTATCTAAATGGCCTGAATACTTTCTATAGGTGCAGTAGATCCAAGTACAGGAATCTCTGAGGTGTTAGGAGCCATGACTGCATTTATTTTACTAGAAGATTTCTTGAGTTACACAGAGAGTCTGTCTTTTCCAGCCCCGATGAATAGCGGCTCCTGACTTGCTGGATTCATCGAGCCATCTGTCTAGACCCTGATCTGGATCTACTATACCTAATAATGCTATTTCAGTGGATTTCCACATTCTCTTTGCTTTATGTTGCTTGCTACATGCACCTTTCTGAGGGATCTTGCAGACAAGATGGGAGAATCTCTACCTCCTGTCAGATGAATTATGCCAGCGTTTGGTAACCTGCTTTTGCCACGATGCTTACACCCTAAACTGTAGTACATTTTGTTTTTTTCAATAACAAAACTGTTCATGGCACCAAATAAGATATCTGCTGTAGCCTCTCCCTGTGTCATCGGAACCTCTTTTACATTTGGTGGGCGATAGTTGTTTCTATGTACTATACTCTGGACTTGACATTTGCTTGCCGCTAGTTAATCAGGAATTCTTTCTTGCCATGTATTTGACAAGATATAAGGATATTTAGGTGGAGCTGACAAGCTTGTCTTCGCGTGTACAGACTTAAGCTTTGTGATTCATAAACTTGCCAAGAGCGAGAACGATACAGACATTTTAGAAATCATTTGTAGGAATTTTCAAAAAAGATTAATACCTTTTAAATTTAGGATCATTCTACAAATGATGAATGCTTATCCCTTAAGCCAGTGGTCTCAAACTCCAGTGCTGGAGGACCGCAGTGGCTGCAGGTTTTCATTCTAGCCCCTTTCTTAATTTGTGACCTGTTTTTGCTGCTAATTAACGTCTTTTGAATCTATTTTAATTGACTTGCTCTTGAAGACTCCATTTAATTATTTTTTTTCCTTAATTAGCAGCCTACCAATAATAAGAAACAGAATGAGCCAAAACATGACCAGCAAACTGTGTCCATCATACAATATCTGAAAATAAAGAAAGATGAAAATCTCAGGAATGTTGATCTGCTCAGGTCCCTAAAACATTTTAACAGTGCTCTTAGAAAAGAGAAAAATCAACAATTTTGGGAATGTGTGCTATTGGACAATGAGAGCAAGCCATGGAATTAAAGAACGGGTTTAATTAATGACAAGACCTGGCCCCTAATTAAACATCTGTTTGGAGTTGAAGGCTCTGACATAGTGGATCTTGTGTTGGCTCACTCACGTCACATTTCATTTATGTTCGGGTGCCTTTTAAGGAAAGAAATGAAGCAATTCAGAGGAACGATCAGGGGAAAAATCTTAAAAAGCAAGTCAAATAAAATAAAAGAAAAAGGAGTTAATTAGCAGCAAAAACTGGTCACCAATTAAGAATAGGGTTAGAATGAAAACCTGCAGCCACTGCGGCCCTCCAGGACTAGAGTTTGAGACCACTGCCTTAAACCATGTCTAACTTGACTGACACAATACTAATCCATTCATTCTTTGCATTAGAAGCTCTTGGAATGCACAAGGAAATAAGCAGGACCTGAAATGGGGTGCCTAATTCCTGTAAGGTAAACCAGGCTATTTGAAATTTCCACTTAAACCTAATATCCGCCAAAGTGAGCAGATTTTGACCAGACTGAGATCTGTACCTCTGATTCAATGTCTATAGCTTTTTTATTTTTGTCTTTCCATCTTCTTTTAAGTTTCAGTGGTCAGAGAAAGTCTGAATAGGACTTCTCTTTTCACACTACGTTCATGTGCTATCAGACAAAGGAGAAAGAATTAGAAATTTCGAACACCCTTCAAAGTTGGAGCTCGGAGTCTGACCATTATTAGAAAAAAAGCAAAGCTACCTGAATTCTTTGAGTTGATGTAACACTGCTGTTTTACCTCAGTCAGTTGTATAATATTAAAAAAAAAAACCCAGAAAACCAGGAATGGCATTTTTGTATTTGAATTGCAGTTGTAGCAACATTTTACACCTTTATGTTACATGTTTAGTTTGCTTTTTATTTTCATGAGAAACATTTTGCAGAACAATGAACAAATCAAGAGTGACCTCACATTTCTCCCAAAAATCCAACCAGAAACTTGCGTGAATGCACTGAAGTGAGAAAGTGAATCGTCATACTGAGTTTCGAAAACTCCGTTAACATGTGAATGTAGCACTAGATCATCCAAAATGCCTAATGAGCCTTAACTGGATCTCTTCAACTGAAATGGGTCACTTTCTTTTGGCTTTTAGTGGGAATAATAAACAGACCAGTAGTTATGGAATGCATCATTGGTGCACATATTTACACCTATTTGGCCATTTTGGTAGATCCATTAACCTCATAGCAAACTGGTCCTTAAATTGTCCACTGAAAAGACTGTTTATCTTTGGGGTATAAATGTTATGTTGTGGGGCTGCTAGCCCATGTCTGATTCAGTGTATCCTGGAGTTGCTCTCTGCTTTTATCTGTAGCTTGTTTTATCTTAAACTACAGATGCTGCCATCCACTGCATTTAGCTGCTTTCAGTTTTGTGTCCCTGTGAACCTTTCTAAGCTCTGTGGCAAGGTCTATGGTTCTTGTATAGGTAAACTGCTGTCAATTAGTATTTTGATATTCTTCACAATCCAAATGTTAATGTAACCCTATCAAGAGTTAAAGGATATGCAACCTCTGTCAAGGCACAGCAGCATTGATCCATGGGCTGTTGGAATTTGTGTTAAATCTTGCTCCTATCATCAGTATGAATGAACAGGAATCAGGATTGATCAGATCAGTGTGCGATCACCATTTCCAAATTATATTTTCCCCAGAGCTCACTGCAAGGACACCACTTTGTTTCTGGGGGGATGGGATGGGTTATACTGTTCACTACCCTACCCCAGTTGTGACAATTTGCCAGTTCTGATATGTCTGTGTGTTTGTCTCTTGGTACAATTATCCTCTATTAATGGTTATGTCCAGTCTCAGAAGTGTTATTAACTGCATATTTTCTAAGTAGTGGTAGACTTTCAATATACCCGCCATGCATTAAAACTCTTCCTGGGGTGGTATTCCAAAAAACTGCAGTTTAGCCCATTTTTCTTCTGTAAATCAAACACATACATGCTTGCTTTTCTAACCATTCAAGTGCAGGCACGGGTTTGGAGGATCATTACTGTCATAATGCTCTCACTGAATGAATAAGAATTGATATTGCAAGGGCAAGCATATAAAGATATACAGTGATCCCTCGCTATATCGCGCTTCGCCTTTCGCGGCTTCACTCTATCGCGGATTTTATATGTAAGCATATTTAAATATATATCGCGGATTTTTTGCTGGTTCGCGGATTTCTGAGGACAATGGGTCTTTTAATTTCTGGTACATGCTTCCTCAGTTGGTTTGCCCAGTTGATTTCATACAAGGGACGCTATTGGCAGATGGCTGAGAAGCTACCCAACTTTCTTTTCTCTTTCTCTCTCTTGCGCTTTCTCTGATCCTGACGTAGGGGGTGTGAGCAGGGGGGCTGTTCGCACACCTAGACGATACGGACGCTCGTCTAAAAATGCTGAAAGATTATCTTCACATTGCTACCTTCTGTGCAGCTGCTTAGTGAAGTGACATGCTGCACGGTGCTTCGCATACTTAAAAGCTCGAAGGGCACGTATTGATTTTTGCTTGTTTGTTTTTCTCTGTCTCTCTCTCTCTTTGTCTGCTCCTGACGGAGGGGGTGTGAGCTGCCGCCTTCAACAGCTTTGTGCCGCGGTGCTTCGCATACTTAAAAGCCAAACAGCCCTGTTGATTTGTTTGCTAGAGATTGTTTTCTCTATCTATGTGACATTCTGTGCTCCTGACACGCACTCCTTTGAAGAGGAAGATATGTTTGCATTCTTTTAATTGTGAGACGGAACTGTGATCTCTGTCTTGTCATGGAGCACAGTTTAAACTTTTGAAAAAGAGACAAATGTTTGTTTGCAGTGTTTGAATAACGTTCCTGTCTCTCTACAACCTCCTGTGTTTCTGCGCAAATCTGTGACCCAAGCATGACAATATAAAAATAACCATATAAACATATGGTTTCTACTTCGCGGATTTTCTTATTTCGCGGGTGGCTCTGGAACGCAACCCCCGCGATGGAGGAGGGATTACTGTACAGAAAACAGAAATGAATATATGGAAACCAATACTTTTGACACAGTTAAACAACTCTCACTTTTGGACACACTTTTTTAAGCTAACACCCTATGGATAATGGAGGCGCTTGCCAAGCAGTTCTCTGAGAACTTGCCTATGCTAAGATTCCTGTTTTGGTGCCACTTTTTCCAGTTACCTTCTTGTTGTTTTATTACTTCTTGGCAGCCGCAAGTAGTGTATTGTTTAACTCCTTTAAAACAGTTCAAAAGTCCTTAAATGCCACCTGATCATTGTACTTTATGAAAGCCTGCTCACTTGCCCAGCCGGAAAAGTGAAGCAACTGCCAGCGGTGAGTCATTGGACAAACAAGGCGTTCTGCAGGTTCCAAGCAGCTGTTTGGTGCAGTTGCTACCTGTGGTGGCTGAGCAGAGTTTACTGCTCTTGACACTCTGTTTATCCACTTGGATTTCGAAGTCTGACTTACCGTTAAAAGGTGTGGGCACTTCTGAAAAGTACAGAACATGGAACTTTATGGCCTTCTGGAAGCGCTGAAGCTATTTTGGCAAACTCTTTGAATCTTGGGTACAGCACAAGCGGCATAGAGTTTCAGTCCTCAGCCATAAAACAACAATGTTCCAGTTTTCAAACGCTCTTATTCTTGCAGTAATGTGGCATTTCGGTTTTGCAAAATTTCTTCCAGACTGGCAGCAATGAAAGCTGATGTAGTAATGAAGTGTGAAAGGTTTACAATGGTAGCAGCAGGCTGTGAGGAACTGGCTACATGTAACGAGCAGACAGGAAAGTAGCAGCATTTTATTTTCTCTCCCAAAGTGTTTGCATTTCAGTCTTGTTTTTCCAATAAAAAAACAAGCCAAAGTTATTTGATTTGGTAACTTCATGTGTATAACAGTTTTATCCCAAACAAATTAAGTCTGGACCTTTTTCACAATCAAGTGTGTTTCTTTACACTTTGTGAGTATTCTTAAGGGATAGGTTTGGAATTTTTCAAGTTGAAGCTATCATAATATATAAATTTACTACATGAAATTGTGCTCTAAGGTGAACTGGTTTTTATAAATTTTTAAAAGCATAATGTCTCTTCTTGCAATTTAAAATGGTTTTCTTTGGGCACAAATCCAAAACTTGAAAGCAAAAGCCTTCAGACTTATTGAATACATCCATTTTTCAAGGCAAGAGAGTTATTGAGTATTGATTAGTATGTTTACCATACTGTAAAAATGTGAATCCAGGTCATTTTTAGGAAAGGGAGAAAAAAATAAACATTTTAGTGAGATTCGGCCATTGTAAAAGAAGGCTGGCTGTGCACTTCACCTGACTGCTCATCTCCCTCTGTGGCTACCTTTCAGAGCCAATGGCAAGGTTTCTTCTAACTTGTCTTTTTAACCTTGAAAAGTCCTTTCTTGCTGCTTTTGTAACTGACATTATTTCAATGTTACTGCCTGGGGGCAAACTGCTGTCTCCATTCTGTGGACATCTAAACAAAATCACCAAAAGAAATCCCACGCTTACAATCACTTACCGTGATATCTGTGATGAAGATTATCAACAAATCTTAAAAAGTCTACCAAGAAGAAACCATGCAACTTACTGATTATGTTTACTCGCTCAAAAACATTGTCGTTAGTTGTTCTTTTATTACTATACTAGCCATGTTAGCTGTAGGCAACAGAATAATTAAAAGAATTTGCTATCTCTTGCCATATTTTCACTTTAAGCTACTTTCCTTGGTATCTGCGTGTGTGTGAACGTTTCTTCACCGACGTTCCCTTCCTTGAACATGTTCCCATAAAGCCTGCTTCTCAGCCTCTGTCATTATTTTTGGGGCATCCTGTCCGCTCTTCTATTTTCCATCTTTGAAGGTGACTCTCCACATGCCTCCCATCTTGTTTCTACTCCACATGTGTCTCACACTTGCACTTCCTGTTTCTTCGCATCACCAATGTCAAACTGACCAATTGGATTGCTCAGAGGGACCTGGCCCACATATAGGTGATCCGCCACCATGATTTCACCACTCTTGAGCCCTTCCTCTGCCTATTTAACCAGAGCAGAAGAGGCTCAGGAACAGGAGAAAATTATGGAAGGAGGAGTTAACATTGTTGTTTTCTTTAGGTTTTCTGGTTTTCTTGAATTATTTTGCTATGCATCTGGAATTTGGTTTTATACTTGTTTGTTTAGGTTTGACAACTCATTTTTGCCTGTTATTGCAATCTTTCATATTTTTCCATATACATCCTTTATTTATAATGGTTCTTTGGTTACTGTGTTGTCCTGAAGCCGAGGGTTTACAGTTATCTTTTTTTCTTGCTTCCCATTTCTGAGTTCTGCTAGACTGGATGCCTGCAGTTAGTAGTTTTAAGGCTAGCTGGATTTGGGGTGAGTCTCCTTAAACAGACTGTTTAGGTTGTGGCCCTGCCTTTATGGTCCTTTTAGGAGGCCTCATTCCCATTTTACTATGTTTGGGACTCCATATCATACCAGTATTGACATGCAGGTGGCCTTGGCCATTTCAAAATGGTAAAGCTTTGATTAAAAAACAAATAAAACAAAGTACAATATAACTGTCATTTGCACGCTTAACCAGTGTAAACTACACTGCCACTTGTTGTGAATGACACTCCATAGACTATGTAACATTTAATAACACAGAAGCAAAAGGAGAAAAGCAATCCCTGCCACAATCACTTCACCCTGCTGGTTCCATAGTTGATGTTTCCAGCTGGGTGAAACCATAAATAGAATCATCAGGAACTACATGGAACCCAAATGTATATGGTGCCATTTAGAATAAAATAATCATATGGCTTGAGTGTGCCTCTGCTATTAAACTGTGTTATGTGATTAGGTATCTGTACTAACACTGCATATAAAGAATGATTTTAGTATCGATGTGCCTGTAGTACCAGTACATGTTTTGAATTATGTAAAGTCAAAATGGTTTGATGGCAGACGTGTACTTATATTAGATGATTTTATTGTATGAGTGCCTGTGCCACTATATCAGATATGGTGCAGAGCATTGCTTTGTTACAAGCCACGGCAATCCACTACCGTTTAAAGAAACAGAACTGAAAAGACAAAAGGAGAAAAATATGCAACCAGAAGCTATGATGAGGCAGCAGACAGTTGGCATATGGGTGGTATCAAGTCAAGTCAAGGAGCATGCACTGGTACAGTGTGTTGCTGCACCCACTACATGACAAAACAGCTCGGGATCCCGGTTGGCAATCCCCCAGGCAGATACGCGGTCCAGTCCCACCCTCCGGAAATGACCGTCTACCTGCCGCAGCCAGGTGTTACGTGGGTGACCCCTTGGCCTGGTCCAGCCACTTGGGTCCCCGACAATGAGGATCTTATGAGCCGGATCACTCTCTGGGAAATGTGCCACATGACCGTAGTGCCATAATTGACGTTCCCTCACAATGTATGTAATGTGCCTCATTCGGGACTCCATGAGCAACTGCTCATTTGACACAAAGTCAAACCAATGGTACCCAAGGATTTTCCGGAGAGACACAGTACCAAAGGAGTCCAGTCTTCATCTCAGGTCACTGGATAGCGTCCATGTCTCACAACCATATAGCAAGATAGGAAGCACCAGGACTCTAAAGACTTGGACCTTTGTCCTTTTGCATAGATATCGGGAGCGCCACACACCCCTTTCCAGTGACCTCATGACCCCCCCATGCTCTCCCAATCAGTCTATTGACTTCATAGGAAGAGTTACCAGAGACATGAATGTCACTGCCAAAGTAAATAAACCTCTCGACAAGTTCGACACTCTCTCCACAAACAGACACACTGCTAATGGCTGTGTCCAAGAGGTCATTAAAGGCCTTGATCTTGGTTTTTAATCAGGACGCTTGCAAACCTAGACACTCAGTCTCTCGAGTGCCCCAATCAGAGCCTCTATTGACTCTGCGAAGATCACAGCATTGTCAGCAAAGTCAAGATCCATGAATCTTTCTTCACCAACAGATGCCCCACAGCCACTGGACCCCATGACCTTGCCCAAAACCCAGTCCATACAAGCATTGAACAGAGTAGTAGCAAGAACACACCCCTGACGAACCCGAGAATCAACTGGGAAAAACACAGAGGTTCTGTCTCCACTCTGCACAGCACTCACAGTACCAGTGTACAGGCCAGCCATGATATCCAGCAACCTCGAGGGGATCCCGCGAACCCTCAGGATGGCCTACTGGGAAGCTCGATCAACTGAGTTGAACGCTTTATGAAAATCTACAAAGGCTGCAAAGAAACTCTACCGATATTTGCGTTTGCACTCCATGAGATCCCTCAGTGTCAGGAAAGGTCGATGGTAGACTTCTTAGACGTAAAGCCAGACTGTTCCAGTCGCTGGTAGGTGAGCAAGTGATCACGGATCCTACTTAGGACGACCCTAGCAAGGACCTTACCCGGCACTGAGAGCAGTGTTATCCCCCTGTAGTTTCTGCAATCCAGGCGATCACCCTTCCCTTTCCAGATAGGGACAATAAGTCCCGTTTTCCAGTCATTTGGGATGATGCCAGTCTCCCAAATGGAACCAAAGATTGCTTTCAATGCCAAGAGGACAACCTTACCACCAACCTGGAGAAGTTCACCCTGGATACCACAGATCCCTGTAGCCTTTCTTACCCTCAGCTGGTTCACCACCTGTGCAATCTCAGTGAGAGTGGGTGGTTCACAGTTAATTGGAGGATCAGCTTCAAGGACCATGGACCCAGAGATATCCAACGTCCTAGCCGGAGGATCAGCTTTGAACAACTGCTCAAAGTATTCAGCCCAGTGGGTCACAACTGCAGTGTCATCCGTAAGGACCGTTCCATCAGCTGCCCTGAGTGCGACCCTCCGAGGAACAGATTCGGATGTGCGTAATGCTTCAGTTCCTCTGTAAGCAGGACCTGGGTTGCTAGACCACAGATAGTGTGTCACTTGCTCACAGATTCCTTTAACAAATGCCTTTTTATCTGCCCTCATAGCCTTCGCAGCCGTCCTTCTCAGTTCCCGGTACAGACCAGAGTTGCCATTGAGCCGTGCGAAGCAACTGCTCTCGATGATATCCAGGGTGCCCTGTGAGATGAAACACCTCCTTCTGGGAACACCGGTAACACCAACACAACCCTCAGCAACCTTCAGGGTCTTGTCACGGAAGGTCTCCGACATCACCTTAGGATCGGCAGTCATACCCAAATCTGGGGGGTATGCCTGTGGAAAATTGTCAAAACTCTACCTACAATGGTGGCTATGAGCAGACAAGCAAATAGGAAATGTATACTTACCTTAAGAAAACTACTGCCAAGATTTTGTAATAAAATTGACTACTTTTAGTTTTTTTTGTATTGTCACAAGCATAGCTCTTAGATATGGACAATCTAAACCTTTAACATTTCAAAGTTTAAGGCTTTTATTTTCCCATTTGGACTTGTGCCCTTTGAGCACCAATTTGAACATAAGAACAGGCTAGGTATTTTTAATTTACAAAAAAATTCACTTTACAGTACAAGTCAATATGGCAAATTAATATGTACTCTGATTGTGAATAAATAACTTCAACTAGATAGGTTCCAAACTTACTCTGAAAAGTTCAATCTATCTTAGAGAGGCAAGCAATAAATGCAGAGAATCTGTAAATTTCCAGACAGAGAAGGATATATGCATATGAGCCACTGACTGGGATTAGGGGAAAAATGATGAATATCATTGGTTTTGTTTTTATAGCTTGTGGGTTTTGTTTGTGGCAACCCATTAGTATAGGAGGAAGGGCTGTGCTCATTGGAGTTGAGAGAGCTCCTGTGTTTCTGTGGAATCCTTTCAGGGTCTTTGGTTTCTTCCAGTTCAGATGTTTATGAAAAGGGCTTGCAACCCTGTCTAGATAGTCCCTACCTTGTGACAAAATACATACATCTTAACTGAAATAATAAGCAAAAAAAAATTTGTTACATTTCTGTTAAGCTCACTTATACTCACTTATACTCATAAGCCCAGCCTGAAAGGTTTATAAAAATATTAAGTAAAAGAAAAAGTTACATTTCCGTAAAGCTCACTTACACTCATAGGCCCAGCCTACAAGGTTTATAAAAAAAACACCTGAATGAAGTGATTTAAGCAAGTATTTTTGATATTAAGCATTCCCAATCTTTTAATCCAATTCAGGGTTGCAGGCTCATGTTTTGTTAGGGTTGATTTTCTCTTGCATCTCAATGTTGTGCTAATGAGGTTTATTGACGTCTCTAAATGACATGGCTTCCCGTGACGTTAAAGTGGAATTAGGGTATTCGGAAAATGGATTGGGTTGGTGAAGCAAATATTTGCACCTATATTATGTGTGCGGCATTGTCCAAAATAAAGATCTTAAAGTTATTTGTTGTTGGAATAGGATCCTTTCATGTTTGCTTCTTAAATTGTATGCATGTTGAGTATAAGACCATTACAACTTGTGCACACATTCCTATATTTACCCACACTACCCTGATTTATTTTGAGGTGTGTTTTACTTTAAGTTTTTTGTTTGTTTTGACCTTATGTTTGAAATTGGGTTGTTAATTATATTAAAAAAATGTTTGAATTGAATGAACTACACCTTGGCAGACATGTGCTGTGAATATGTTTCATGTGTGTTGGCGGTGTTTACATCATCTGCAGGACCAGAGCATTTTAATGGCCATATTAATCAGAGTGAAAGCTGGGCTT
Organism: Erpetoichthys calabaricus; assembly: GCF_900747795.2. NCBI lineage: Eukaryota > Metazoa > Chordata > Cladistia > Polypteriformes > Polypteridae > Erpetoichthys > Erpetoichthys calabaricus. Next base: position 149,979,647 of record NC_041396.2, read on the forward strand.
CATATTTGTAGTCTGTTATCATAATTATCAGGACTTGACACTTCCGCAAATCATTTTTATATGTGTTCCTTTGATATTTCATATTTGTTCCTTTTAATATCTTGCTAATGAGTATTTTGTAGAAGAGACCTGACTGAACTGCGGTGGGTTGGCACCCTGCCCGGGATTGGTTCCTGCCTTGTGCCCTGTGTTGGCTGGGATTGGCTCCAGTAGACCCCCGTGACCCTGTGTTCGGATTCAGCGGGTTGGAAAATGGATGGATGGATGGACCTGACTGAAAAAGTACTGTGCCAATTTACAATGATCTGATACATTTAATATTAGCATGTCTTTTCAAAAGGTGCATAACTGATTCAAACATAATTTTAAAATAAATTTAAGAATGCCTGACACGTCAGATCTTATAATGTTCTTTTATATGCACAAGAGGAGGAAATAAAGCATCTTCTCCTACTGTGGATATGACATTTGGAATGACAGTAATAGTCAGACACAAGCATTGCTCACTCTGTTTCAGAATACAAAATAAAAAAAAGTTTCAATTGTGATCTAGCATAGTAATGTTACAAAATAAAATTGTGTTGATTCTTGGTTTACAAGTAGCCATAGGTGTATTAAAGTATGTAAGATGGGTGTTAGTACTGAGCTGCAAGGAATAAAAAATGTCCATGGCTTTCAAGTAAAGGCCCTGCTAAGTTGTTTTAGGAGCCCACATATCACATTATGTGAACTTCCTCTTTAACATGGGCGTTGTTCAGAAAACCTTGTCATCTACATGTTCACTCTAAACCTGATCGTGCAAAGGAGTGATTTATTTTTTTATGCATTATTGTATTTATTCCTTTCATTCTTAAACACAACCAACATACAGCAGACAGGTTAATTAATAGAAGTGTGAAAAATTAACCATGAAGGCAGATTTACTGCCAGCTCTGAAATGCATTTTAATATTTGTTAACATAAATGTTCATATTCAAGTATGAATCTCCTAATAGCTGTGCAGATTAAAATTGTGCTATGCACTGACATGTATTGAGCGTTGCTTTGGAGATGTTAATTGACCTAATATATAAATGTAACTGCACACCTTGCTTTAAAAAAAAAATAACATTAAAGTGTTGTACATACAGTGTCTATAAAAAGTATTCACCCCTTTGGATGTTTTCAGATTTTAATATTATACAACGTTTAGTCGCAGTGGATTTAATTTGGCCTTTTTGATACTGGTCAGCAGAAAAAGTCCCATTAATGTCAAATTACAAACAGATCTCTGAAAAGTGGTCTAAATGAATTACAAATATTAAACACAAAATCATTAATTGTGCAAGGATTAATATGCTGCACCTAAATCAGCACGGATACAGCCAATAGGTTTTAGAAGTGACATCATTAGTTCAATGGAGATCACCTGCCTGTGGTTTCAATTGATTTCAGTCACAATTTACCTCATCTGAAAGGTCCCACTTGTGGTGATTCAGTATTGTGGCTTAACCAACACAATGAAGACCAAAGAACACCTTGAGCAGCTCGTTGAAAACATAACCGAAAAGCACAAGCCGTGGGACGGAGGCAAGAAAATATCAATGTCACAAAAAATATCCCTTGTATTCCAATTAAATCAGTTATCAAGATTGCAAGAGTATGGCACGGCTGTAAGTCTGTCTATAGCAGGCTCTCCACAAAAAGTGAGTGGCAGTGTAAAAACAAGGCCAGTGAGGCAGGCCACCAACAGACCTGTGTTAACAACACTGAAGAATGTGTGCAGACAACAACTGTTGCAAGGTACTTTCACAGTCACAGTTTTATGGAGAAAGACACTATAAAAAAACACTGATGTCAGCCACACTGAAGTCAGCTGGAAGAAGGTTCTATGGTTTGATGAGCCCAAAACTAAACTTCTTGTTCAGACTAATGGCCTTGTTTGGCACACATTATCAAAAACACACCTTTCCCATTGTGAAGATCGGTGATGGAAACATCAAGAATGCGGCAACATAAAGGGAAAACCTCATGCAGCCTGCAAGAAAGCAGCACCTTGAGCAAAGATTTGTTTTCCAACTTGAAAGCGACCCCAAGCATAAAGCCAAAACTATGCAGGAATAGCTTAAGAACAACAATATAATAGTCCTGGAGTGGCCAAGTCAGAGTCTAGATCTCAATCCAATTGACATCTTGTGGCTGCTGTTCATGATCCCCATGCAGCCTGACAGAGCTTGAGTAGATTTGCAAAGATGAATGAGGGAAAGAATGCAGTGTCCAGATGAGCAAAGCCCATAGGGACCTATATACACAGACTGAAGGCTGTCATGGCTGCCAAAGGTGCATTTACTAAATATAGGCTTAAAGAGGGCGAATACTGCAATTAATCATTTAGTGTTTCAGATGGGACCATTTTGCAAATAACTGTTTCTTACTTTGACATTAAAGAGCCTTTTTCTGACGGTCAGTGTCAAAAAAGGAAAATTAAATCCACTGTTTTGCAATTTTGTATAAATGTGAACAAATTTTATAGGCACTGTTCAGTCACTCCTGCAAAAAGACTTCACAAAAGCTTAGTAACATGGGTTCTGAAAATCAGCATTAATGCTCTTAACTAAAAGACTTAATGTTATTAATGTCGTGTCTCTGGTAAGTAACTCCGTGCAAGGCAGCACTCACAACAAAAAGTTAATGGGAGCCCGGAGACCAGTCCAACTGACAACTGCTTTATTTCAAACATGATCTTCAATATACAAATAACAGACTGATGCAATCTAATTAACATTGAATAGATGTATTACCTTTATTTGGATATACTCTACTGTACACCAAGTAAATAACTGAAAACAACTGAAATGAACAACCCTTTTATTGCCAAAATAAAAGTCCCTTTTAAAACAGACAAGACAACAAAGAAGTCCTATCCAACAATTAATAGGAGCTAAGAGCGGTTAGGAGCAAACGCTGATACAGCACATTGCCGTACCCAACACATGACAAACCAACTCAGGATCCAGATTAGGACCCGAGTGCAGCCATGCAATGGGTGACACCTCAGTACCACACTAGTTCAGATGGAGTGGAACCAGTGTGAAATTTTTTTATGGTGGCTTGAGTGCCAATTCTGCCACCAACCCTCAGGATTTTCCCTACAGATTGGAGGGCCTAAAGTATTTGATAAACCAACCCAATTTAACTTGCCAATTCCAAAAGAATTGTCCTGTCAAATATCCTGAAGGTGATACTTCAGGGTAAACCCACCTAATGATTGCTGAACACTATAACCATCATCTTTATTTCATTTATACGCAAGTCATTTATATAAATTTAAAAGCAGTGGTCTCACGTATTGAGCACTTTGGATTGTTAGTTTTGATGTTGTCTTGTTAGTAAAAGGCACTGTCACCGTAAATTACTGCTGCTTCAAATGCATACTGTGTTCCTGTCTTTGCTTTTTAGGAGATATTATACCCAAATCTCATGGTCCAAACAGACTGTATTCCTGCAGTTTGCACAAGTAAAGCTACCAAAGTGACACTCCAGCATGTCTCATTTTTTGATTTCACCTTAATTCATTGCAGAATCACAAACATGCCGTTTAAGTGTACAATAGATGCCCATATTCAGCATCAGAAAAATCACAGTGGTAATTGAACAACAATAGGTATTTACTGTATATGCATTTATAATCGCACAGCCTATTCTGGCAGCATCAGGCTCAAGGCAATAATTAAACCAGGATCATGCCCAAGTCCATTGCTAGATGCACACAAACCTGTGGTGGTTCTGAGGCTAAGGATCTGCGCTGGTATCCCGAAGGTTGCCGGTTCGAATCCCTGTCAATGCCAAAAAGAAATCCTACTCTGCTGGGCCCTTGAGCAAGGCCCTTAACCTTCAATTGCTCCAGGGGCGCTGTACAATGGCTGACCCTGCGCTCTGACCCCAAGGGGTATGCGAAAACTAACAAATTCCTAATACAAGAAATTGTATAAGGCGAAATAAAGAACAAAAAAAAAAAAAAACCTGGCCAAAAATGCTCACTGCGTGCCAATCTTAACATGCACATCTTTGGGATGTGGGAGGAAAAACACATAAAGACTTAAGAAGAAACATACACACTGAATATGTAGATTAGTCATTACCTGTGTTCATAGTGTAAACATCAAAACCAAGATGCACATGAAGTAGTGCACAGCAGCCAAGTATAATAGTAAAGGATGACAGGAATATTAAGATGAAATGCAAAAGGTGACTCTAAAGTGGCTTTAAAGAGTGACTGGACCCTGCTATAGATCACCAGTGATTCAGATGCAGTCATTCAGAACCCCATGACTTTTACCAGCCTGAAATTGATGGATGTGATTTGAAACACAGCACTTCATGTCCACAGAGGGAAATACAAACTTATTAAAAATGGTGTCCCACAGTTAAATATTTATGGCAGACATGATAGAGTGGGTAGTTCTGCTGTCTCATCCTGGATTTGATTTAAATTCGCTGTTGTTGTTCATGTGGAGTTTGCATATTTTTCCCATGATTGTGTGAGTTTTCTTCCGGGTACTCCGGATTTCCTCCCACATTTTCTAAGCTTTGCTGGATAGACTTGTTGGTGATTCCAAATTGGCAGTATGGAATTGCTTTATGTCTGGTGTTGCTGTGGCCTCTGATGACCCTGCATTGAATTAAAATGGTCTGAGACTATTACATTATGTTAAATCATTAGCCATTAGCTGTAGCAGGTCAGGTGTGATTTCTTATCTCTTAAAGGTGTTGCAGAAATTATCGGTCTATCTTAAGAGTAATTGCTTTTGATGATGTAAGTGAGAGTTGTACACTCATTCTGTGCAAAGTCCATGGGTTATGTTAAGCAACTTCTGCTCCGGTTCTGCTCTAAGACTACCATGGTAATTATTATTGGTTTCATACTTTACAAGTGTCGTGAGAATCATACTATATTTTATTTTAGGACAATACACTATGCATTTATTTTTAATGAAATAAAAAGAATTTGAACTAACAGATAAATGTTTCATTCGTTCATTCCTTCCTTTTCTGTGCCTGCTTACAGTATTTCAGGGTCCGAGGCATCAGGTGGAGTATGTTGTCAATCAACTACAGGCAAAATATATTTATAAAATCTAGTTACAGCTATTAAATGATTGAAATAAAAGCCAGAGGGATTAGGATTTTTCCTTATTTAAATGCCTTTTAAATTTTAAGGATGACATTTATGCTGATCCCATAGTGAAATCCTATATTCGTTTGGAGGGAGGTGCACTGCATACCTGCAATCTGCAAGCCTCTGACTTGCTGTAAAGACCTACTGATTCACTTGATGTGCCAGTGCTGCATTTATAAATCATTTATGAAAAGTTTTACTGCACTTGTAAAGAAACAAGAGATGGCATTTAACCCTATAGAGATGATATATAGTACAAGGAGTTTGCTGATGGGACACTGCCAGTACATCATCTTTACAAAGATATGGACAACTGCACTATAGATCTGTACTTTTGAAGCACAATATGTAATTATACCAAGCATAACAGTCACAAACCTACATAATCCAATTCAGAGCCACTGGAGGCTGAGGCTATTCAGACTGAAATAAATAAATCAAGTCTGGAAAGGGCCAGTCCATTATGCAGGAAGTAAATTTACTTTAGATTATGAAAACATGGTTAACCCAAATTAAATGTAAAGTATTATTATCATTATTAAATTAAGGTTGGGGGTTGGAGGAGTGGTGTCCATCACAGCAGTATCGGGTGCAATGCAGTAATCCATTTTGAATGAGGCAACAGTCCATCACGGAGATAATGAATGTTTTGCTGTATATACCAATAAAGCTTGTAGGTATAATACTAAAAGTCAAATACTTTATCAGCTAATCTGCTCTATAAGACTTCAAAAATGAATTATTATTAATTTACTTAGTAAATGCTCTATTCAAGATGATTTAGAATGCTGTAGGCAGCTGTACAGTTCAAACTATATTCAGAGTTATTATAGGGTGAAGTGGTGGCTCTGTGACTAAGGATCTGTACTGGTATCTGGAAGGGTGCCAGTTCAAATCCTGTTATTTCCAGAACGGATTCTACTTTATTGGGCCTTTGAGCAGGCCCATAACCTGAAACTTACTGTACAATGACTGACCCTGTGCTCTGACCCCAAAAAGGTCATGCAAAAGAGTAGTTTCTCCAAGGGGATTAATAAAGTATGTCAAACCAAAAAAAACAGAATAAAAAAATGTCAGAATGGACTGTTTATGTAAGTGATTTTGCACTTAAACACATTGGCAGTAATTTGTTGCAAACTGGCACAGTTCCCATTGTACTGTAAATGACTGTTACTGAAAAACTCAACACTAGAACCACATGCTCTTTACACTTGTAAACCTATTACAAATTTACTTTTCTTTTCTGAAAAAGTGGTCACATCATGCAACCTCAGTCTACCCTAAAACATTTCCATTTTTCTGGGAAATTCCAGTCTGGGTTTTGCATCAGTCACAGTACAGAAATGACACTAACCTGTGTTGTGTTGCAATGTCATTCTACAATCATTCGATGAAGGAAAGTCTGCACTGATTATGTTGTTAGATTTTACACAGACTTTGACACCATTGACCACTGAATTCTGTTACATTGACTGGAAAATTATGTTGGGCTCACAGGCACTGTCTTTGCATGGTTTAGTTTATTATTTATCAAATTAATTTCAATATGTACAGAAATGTGATGACTTTTCGCCACCATTATATTCAGAGGTTAAATATGGTGTCCCGCAGGGCTCAGTTCTCAGATTTTTGCTGTTTTCACTTTACCTGCTTCCATTGATAGCTGTCATTAGAAAACATGACATTCATTTTCAATCCTATGCAAACAATACCCAACTATGGACTTATTTCACACCAAATGATGTTTCTCCAATTGTTTCCTTAAGTAGTTGTGTCAATGAGTTAAAGGAGTGGATGGATGAGAGCTACTTGTCTCTGAATACAGAAAAAACAGAAATGTTATTTATTTGAGGTTTAGGCATTGTTTGACACCAGTGTCTTTTAAAACACATATTAAAAATATATCTAAAACTATTTTTTTCATCAATTTTAAAAATATTGTAAAATTAAGACGGTTTCTAAATATGGAGGATACTGAGAAATGAATCTGCTTATATAGATAGATAGATAGATAGATAGATAGATAGATAGATAGATAGATAGATAGATAGATAGATAGATAGATAGATAGATACTTTATTAATCCCAAGGGGAAATTCACTTACTCCAGCAGCACCTTACTGATACAAAAAAACAATATTAAATTAAAGATTGATAATAATGCAGGTAAAAAACAGACAATAACTTTGTATAATGTTAAATGTTAACGTTTACCCCCCCGGGTGGAATTGAAGAGTCGCATAGTTTGGGGGAGGAACGATCTCCTCAGTCTGTCAGTGGAGCAGGACAGTGACAGGAGTCTGTCATATAAGACATGTCACTTCAGTCTGAGCTTTTAATTCCAGAGTGAAGGCTCACTCCTGTAGTCTACTTGTAGAATACCAAAATTAGCTGTGCATAATGCATCTCTGTGGGTTAGTCATTTGTACAAAAATATAACTATTACAATAGTTATGAATTAACTCTCCTCTATCCTGTTTCTCTTCTCGGTGTCCTACTGTGGCACTTGGTACCACTGCTGTACTTCAAAGCTGCTTTCTTGCCTATGCAAAGACATCTGAGATACTATGAATCTTGGATAGATTCTGTTGTCAGATTACACAGCTCAGCTTGGGCTCTATTGTAGAATGGCCAGGAAGGTGTGGTTGGCCAGCTACCTGAGGTCTCCAGGACTCTGACAATCTTTGACTTTGTCTTTGATTTTCTTATGACTGACCATGGACCCCCGGAGGTTTATTTTCTCCAGGAATATTGCTGACTTGAGTTTTTGTGTTCCTCTTCTTCAATGTCAACTGGCCATAGTTCAACAATTAATTAATAGAAAACTAGTGCTGGGCTTCATTTATATTAAGTAGTTTCAAACCACATTTAACTTGTAATCATGTAATTAGTAATGTGAAAATGCCACAGTGCTTGACGCTTGCAGTCAGTGAAGCACGCTATACAAAATTAAATTGAATTGAAATACATACAGTGTATTCCTTATAAAATTATTCATTTACATACAGTATATATTTTGTTTCTTCATCTTATTTATTATGGTGTAAAGCTGCTTGTTTTTGCTTTGTATAAATTCTTTCCCTTTGTTTTCATTATTATAATGCTATATCTGCCTGTGGGAAAGAATTTATTGAACTCTGCCAGAAGGAACACTGAGAAAGATCATTGTTTCCAGATCTTTTTAGTAAAAGGGGTGTCACTCCTAGTTAAGCACTGACTGGTTTATTCTAATAAAACAATATTACCTAAAGGTTATTACCACATGCAAGCACTTGAACTGAGACTTTTGAATTATGGCCCTTTATAATCTTCATCCCTCCAATCTCTAGCACTACAGTGAAAGAGCAAGAGAGGATGAGCCTCCCAACGACTGCAGATGCCCAGCAAAGCCTAACATAATGTGTACACTGAGTGATTATTTAATATAAACTAAATATAACATTACTATTTGTTTTGTGATTTCTATTTTTTTTGTTGTGGTTATTTTGTCACCATTGTAGCTTTGAGGTGGTAGTGTAAGCAGGACTACCTTTTTACAGAGCATTTCAAAGAGTTGAACCTGGTTCATTTGTAAACCTAACACTCTCTGCTGGACACAAATGCAGACCATAATACATACATTATCACCGAATAGAAAGTGCAAAGATCAGAAGCAATTGAGAACAAAAGTAAAATGACAACATAAGAAATTAAGTACTATTGTAGGTCACACACAAACAAGACATTGTAGAATTCAAATGACATTGGTGGTAGATCAGTTCAGTTTAGGCACTTATATCCAGAAGGACAGCAGAAGTAAAAGGTTTCCTAAAGGAGGTTTCAAAAAAGGTATCTGAACATCAGTGGCTTTTAAGTAGTCTGAGTGGTCACAGGAAGCCTATTCCATACTTTGGCAGTGAGAGCTAAGAAACACGGTTTTCTTTTTAGAAGTTATATCAGCAATGAGTTCATGATGGGAACTAAAGAGAAGACCAGAAACTGGAAATATTGGTGAGCAGAAGAATGGAGGATCACTAGGTGAAAACAACTGAATTGAATTCTTGCTGCGAAAGTCAGTCCACTAAGAGAAGTCAAGTGGGTGAAACAAGGAAAATGAATTGATGGTACATTTTGTTTTGCCCCCAAGATCAGGACTGAAAGACGCTTCTTTTACCATTAGTTAGTGTTACTGCAACCTTCTGCTTTAATGGTTAAATTCCTCAGCTGCTGTCCCTGTTGCATATTTAACAGTCTTACCTAACATAAAGTATGATAGGTAGCTTTGACCCTTCTTGGCCTACTGTTTGAATGCCAGTGGAGTCTGGCGTACCAAAATAAACTCTACCCAGACAGGGACAGATTTGATCATTGAACATGTGCACCTAGAGGTGTGAGATAGTGGCTCTAACTACTCTGCTTGCCTGTAATGTATTTACCCTTGTAAAACATTAGATGTGAAAAATCAGTCACTTGAGATCAAAATAAATATTCAGCCATTGCCAGAGGCCTAGTTTATGAGCTGCATGAATAGCTTTATTCATGTCGCTTAGCAAGACAGACAGATGATGAATCTGATGGCAAACCCTGTACTACTCACCAATGAGTCACAAAAGCCTCTCCAGAGCCTGAGTCTGACTAAAGAAGCTCTTCCCTTTGGCTTTGCTGCTTTATTGATTTAACTTGCAATTTATTGACTAACTGGCACTTTTCAAACCAACTGAAAATTGAAAAATGCATTACTGGTCTTTGATGTAACTGCTGCTTTCACTGGCTAGCTGCTCTGCTTAAAAAACGGGAATACACTTTCTGATGGAATTGTGTCCATTCCAGAGTTAGCTCCTGCCTTGGATTTCAAGTTGCTGGGATAGGCATTGACTTACTGTGACCATGGATTAGATTAAGTGGGCTTGAGAATATAATGTGTTATGATTTTTTTAAAAAGGTTACCAATCTTACTATTTCTGTTCCTCACTCATCAAAATTTTGTATGGCAGATATTTGCCATCATGTCCTTGTTTTGGCCTATGTGAAGCAGGACTTTGAAACACAGACACAATATTGTCTAAACATCCAGTATCTCAGCAATTTATAAATTCATCATAGGAACCTAATTTACTGTATGGTGCATGAAATAGTCAAGCCGTTCCCAAGAGGTGGAGATTTTAACACCCTTTTATTATGGACAGGAGCTTTAACCTGTTACCCTCAGGGCTGAACCAGTAAAGTGATCTTTCTTCTCAGCCAGAAATTTCCTATGTGGCCTGCATCTTCACACTTAATCTGTTTTCACTCACTCATTTAAATATTTTGTTAAACATTTTTCAAGATGAATATTTTTATTCATTTTAGATTTATATAAAAAAGGTAAAGGGGTAATTGTGTAGGCCTATGTGTATTTATCTTATATATAAATGTCTACATGTGGAAGAATGTGTGTCTGTCTGTCTGTCTGGCCTGGAAATGCGAGGCTACAGCATGAAGCTCAAAGAGCTGGAAAGTCGGCCCCAAGTTAACAAGTCAGAAGAAGAAAGAAGTATGAGGCTACAGCATGAAGCTGAAAGAAAGCGACTCCGTCACCAAAGTGAAACCGCCAAGGAAAGACAAATGAGAGAGAAACTCGCTTAGCCGCTGATAGACAAGGGGGTCGAGCACGTCTGCAAAGCGAAACCGCTTACTCTACATTTCAATTTTTTTTGTGACAATTTCAATAGTTTCTAGGAGCCCAGGCTTTTTACAACACAAGCTTACACAACTAGTGTATATATATACAAGTCATGTATGCACATCATGGGGTCATCCTACTGTCTCTTTTCAGCTATGTAATACCGTCACTATAAAAGAGAGAACTAAAAAGTGATGGTCCTGCCTCTTGGTTTTCTCAGTACCCCCTAAAAGTAACCTATCTCTACCTTTTCCATATATTTTTTTTCCATTTGTTTATTTAAAAAAGTGATGTTATAGCTTCAGAATAACATTATAAAGGTGATCATCTCATCTGGTCCAAATTTTCAATACTATGTTGCTGTATTTTTGCATGCCTCCCATCTCTGACCCTAGTATAACATGACTAGGCGAAAGCCTCCTTCAACAAAGGAGACTGTGTCTACTCTTTGGTTTCCCAAAAGTGAAGTAAAGCTCCATGTTGCAATTGCCAGCTTCTATTGCTAACACCCTGCCTGTCTGTATATTTCCCACACTTGGCTGTCATTCAACATAATTGCATCTGCTCATAACCTTTTCCTTTGCTGTTGATAAGCTCACATGATAATGTTCTTCTCACCAGCCCTTGCTGCAAAGAAGTGTCCTAAGACACAATAAAGCTGATTTAAAATTATTGTTGTCTGACCACTTCCTTTAGTACAATGGGTCACGGGCAGCCTACCTAGAAACTCAAGGCTCCTCAGTACATGGCTGTAATGCTTCCTGAGACTTGTAGGACCCTGAACAATGAAAACTTGTGATCCCAGAATGGGAAGGTGACATGTGCTGAACATAAACCACTGATATACTGATTCATTTTGTTGGCACTTGCATCTGCTGGTATTATTTGCCTTCATGCACAAACAGATGATTCCATTTTTGAATACTGTAAGAAATTTGGTTTAGGGCATAACTATTGAACAATTACCTTGGCTCTTAGCAAACAACATTTTAACTGAAAACTTTAGAAAGCCAAACAATTTTTCGCAGTGGATGAAAGTCATACTTTTATTAAGTTTGCCTAAAGCAAGCTTTCTTAATGTATTTGTGTAATTATATTGTTAAATAAATGAGCATAATGATAGAATAAAATGAATTTGACATCATGGTTTTTCTTTTATAAAGTTTTTGCATCTAAAAACCCTGGAAGAAAAATATCATTTGGATTTTATCAACTGTTCAGTGTAGCACATGGATTCACAGTGTCAGTCTGGAAATAATCAGATGGCAGTGAACAGTTTATTTGCATGAAAGTTTGTCTGTTTATAAGTTACTAACAAAGAGCAATTGTTATTATGAGGCATCACACTTGAAAATTTAGGAAAAAATGTAATTTTGTGGAAATTAGGTTAACAGTCACTCTTTTTAAAGGATAAAATTTTTCCTATACAAAGGAGTGTATGTATTGTGATGGACAGCCGTGTCCCATGCCCAGCAGGGATGCCCCTGCTGCATCTATTCCAGGGGAGCAACCATGGGCAGCTCAATACCTCCCCTGGGACGCTTGGTGGCAGCCTCCCTGGTGGACAGTGATCCCCCAACCTTTCGCATGGCTCCATGGGAGATGGAGTCTTCCACAGCCTGGTTGGGAGCTCAGAGGGCCGCTAGGGGGAGCTGCATGGAGTCAACAACCCGGCTGAACGAATCTTCAGTCCCACTCGGAAGTGCAATTAGGACCAGGTGGTCAAGCACCTGGAACACTTCCAGGTGGGCTATAAAAAGGGCCAGCCACCACCACTCGAGAGCCAGAGTCGGGAAGAGGAGGACTAAGCTAGAGGAGGAGTGGTGGTAAAGGAGAAGAGTGTTTTGGTGGTGTTGTAATTGTGCTTTGGGACTGATATATTAGATAGATAGATAGATAGATAGATAGATAGATAGATAGATAGATAGATAGATACTTTATTAATCCCAAGGGGAAATTCACATACTCCAGCAGCTCCTTACTGATACAAAAAACAATATTAAAGATTGATAATAATGCAGGTAAAAACAGACAATAACTTTATATAATGTTAACGTTTACCCATCCCCCCCCCCCCCCGGGTGGAATTGAAGAGTCGCATAGTTTGGGGGAGGAACGATCTCCTCAGTCTGTCAGTGGAGCAGGACAGTGTCAGCAGTCTGACGCTGAAACTGCTCCTCTGTCTAGAGATGATACTATTTAGTGGATGCAGTGGATTTTCCATGATTGACGGGAGCCTGCTGAGTGCCCTTCGCTCTGCCACAGATGTCAAACTGTCTAGCTCCATGCCAACAATAGAGCCTGCCTTCCTCACCAGTTTGTCCAGGCGTGAGGCGTCTTTCTTCTTAATGCTGCCTCCCCAGCACACCACCGCATAGAAGAGGGCGCTCGCCACAACCGTCTGATAGAACATCTGCAGCATCTTATTGCAGATGTTGAAGGACGCCAGCCTTCTAAGGAAGTATAACCGGCTCTGTCCTTTCTTACACAGAGCATCAGTATTGGCTGTCTAGTCTAATTTATCATCCAGATGCACTCCCAAGTATTTATAGGTCTGCACCATCTGCACACAGTCACCTCTGATGATCACGGGGTCCATGAGGGTTCTGGGCCTCCTAAAATCCACCACCAGCTCCTTGGTTTTGCTGGTGTTCAGGTGTAGGTGGTTTGAGTCGCATCATTTAACAAAGTCATTGATTAGGTCCCTATACTCCTCCTCCTGCCCACTCCTGATGCAGCCCACGATAGCAGTGTCATCAGCGGACTTTTGCATGTAGCAGGACTCCGAGTTGTGTTGGAAGTCCGATGTATATAGGCTGAACAGGACCGGAGAAAGTAGAGACCCTTGTGGCGCTCCTGTGTTGCTGACCACAATGTCAGACGTGCAGTTCCCAAGACGTACATACTGAGGTCTGTCTGTAAGATAGTCTACGATCCATGCCACCAGGTATGAATCTACTCCCATCTCTGTCAGCTTGTCCCTAAGGAGCAGAGGTTGGATTGTGTTGAAGGCGCTAGAGAAGTCTAGAAACATAATTCTTACAGCACCACTGCCCCTGTCCAACTGAGAGAGGGATCGATGTAGCATATAGATGATGGCATCCTCCGCTCCCACCTTCTCCTGATATGCAAACTGCAGAGGGTAGAGGGCGTGTTGAACCTGTGGCCTCAGGTGGTGAAGCAGCAGCCTCTCCATGGTCTTCATCACATGTGATGTCAGAGCAACAGGCCGGAAGTCATTCAGCTCACTAGGACGTGATACCTTTAGGACTGGGGTGATGCAAGATGTTTTCCAAAGCCTCGGGACTCTCCCCTGTTCCAGGCTTAGGTTGAAGATGCACTGTAGAGGACCCCCCAGCTCCGATGCACAGACCTTCAGCAGTCGTGGCAATACTCCAACTGGACCCGCTGCTTTGCTGGCACGAAGTCTCCTCAGCTCTCTGCTCACTTGCGCTGTTGTAATTATGGGTGGGGATGTCTCTCCTATGCTGGTATCAGCAGAAGGATGTGTGGAGGGTGCAGTACTCCAAGGTGAGAGTGAGAGTGGGTTAGGGTGGTCAAACCTGCTAAAGAAGTTGTTCATTTGGTTTGCTCTCTTCATGTTTCTCTCGATGGTGGTACTCCACTTCGAGCTGCAGCCAGTGATGATCTTCATCCCATCCCACACTTCCTTCATGCTGTTATTCTGCAACTTCTGCTCCAGCTTTCTCCTGTACTGCTCCTTCGCCGCCCTGAGTTGGACTCGGAGTTCCTTCTGCATGCGCTTGAGCTCATGCTGATCACCGTCTTTAAAAGCCCTTTTCTTCTGGTTCAAAAGGCCCTTGATGTCACTTGTAATCCATGGCTTGTTGTTAGCATAGCAGCGTACAGTTCTTACTGGAACTACAATGTCCATACAGAAGTTGATGTAGTCAGTAGTGCAGTCAACAACTTCCTCAATGTTCTCACTATGTGATCCCTGCAGGATATCCCAGTCTGTAGTTCCAAAACATTCTCTCAGAGCATTCTCAGCCTCTGAATGATCGTGTGGTTGCAGGTAGGACCCTCACTTTTGGTTTGTAGTGAGGCTGAAGCAGAACCAGGTTATGATCTGCTTTCCCAAGCGCAGGCAGCGGGGTGGCGCTGTATGCGTCTTTAACTTTTGCATACAGTAAATCAATAGTCTTATTTCCCTGGGTGTTACAGTCCACATACTGGGAGAAGGCAGGTAATGTTTTGTCCAGCATCACATGGTTAAAGTCTCCAGTGATTAGCACAAGCGCCTCAGGGTGCTGCATTTGTAACTTAGCAACAGCAGAATGGATGATGTCACTCGCTGTCTCCACGTCTGCCCGAGGAGGGATGTACACGACAACAATGACGTGTCCAAACTCCCTGGGCAAGTAATAGGGACGCAATAATAGGACTGTGTTGGGCTGTGTGGCACGGGGAAGACGTGTCCCACAGTTGAAGAATAATAAAGCATGTGTTCATTTTGTACATGCCTCTGCATCAGTCTGTTCCGGGTCGGGCGCTATACAGTGTCCAGATTACAGTATATACAGTGCATCCGGAAAGTATTCACAGCGCATCACTTTTTCCACATTTTGTTATGTTACAGCCTTATTCCAAAATGGATTAAATTCATTTTTTTCCTCAGAATTCTATACACAACACCCCATAATGACAATGTGAAAAAAGTTTACTTGAGATTTTTGCAAATTTATTAAAAATAAAAAAATTGAGAAAGCACATGTACATAAGTATTCAGAGCCTTTGCCATGAAGCTCAAAATTGAGCTCAGGTGCATCCTGTTTCCCCTGATCATCCTTGAGATGTTTCTGCAGCTTAATTGGAGTCCACCTGTGGTAAATTCAGTTGATTGGACATGATTTGGAAAGGCAGACACCTGTCTATATAAGGTCCCACATTTGACAGTTCATGTCAGAGCACAAACCAAGCATGAAGTCAAAGGAATTGTCTGTAGACCTCCGAGACAGGATTGTCTCGAGGCACAAATCTGGGGAAGGTTAAATAAAAATTTCTGCTGCTTTGCAGGTCCCAATGAGCACAGTGGCCTCCATCACCCGTAAGTGGAAGAAGTTCGGCCATCTAAACTGAGCGATCGGGGGAGAAGGGCCTTAGTCAGGGAGGTGACCAACAACCTGATGGTCACTCTGTCAGAGCTCCAGAGGTCCTCTGTGGAGAGAGGAGAACCTTCCAGAAGGACAACCATCTCTGCAGCAATCCACCAATCAGGCCTGTATGGTAGAGTGGCCAGACGGAAGCCACTCCTTAGTAAAAGGCACATGGCAGCCCGCCTGGAGTTTGCCAAAAGGCACCTGAAAGACTCTCATACCATGAGAAAGAAAATTCTCTGGTCTGATGAGACAAAGATTGAACTCTTTGGTGTGAATGCCAGGCGTCACGTTTGGAGGAAACCAGGCACCGCTCATCAACAGGCCAATACCATCAATACAGTGAAGCATGGTGGTGGCAGCATCATGTTGTGGGGATGTTTTTCAGCAGCAGGGACTGGGAGACTAGGCAGGATAAAGGGAAAGATGACTCCAGCAATGTACAGAGACATCCTGGATGAAAACCTGCTCCAGAGCGCTCTTGACCTCAGACTGGGGCAACGGTTCATCTTTCAGCAGGACAACGACCCTAAGCACACAGCCAAGATATCAAAGGAGTGGCTTCAGGACAACTCTGTGAATGTCCTTGAGTGGCCCAGCCAGAGCCCAGACTTGAATCCGATTGAACATCTCTGGAGAGATCTTAAAATGGCTGTGCACCGACGCTTCCCATCCAACCTGATGGAGCTTGAGAGGTGCTGCAAAGAGGAATGGGCAAAACTGGCCAAGGATAGGTGTGCCAAGTTTGTGGCATCATGTTCAAAAAGACTTGAGGCTGTAATTGCTGCCAAAGGTGCATCGACAAAGTATTGAGCAAAGGCTGTGAATACTTATGTACATGTGATTTCTCAGTTTTTTTATTTTTAATAAATTTGCAAAAACCTCAAGTAAACTTTTCACGTTGTCATTATGGGGTGTTGTGTGTAGAATTCTGAGGAAAAAAATTCATTTAATCCATTTTGGAATAAGGCTGTAACATATCAAAATGTGGAAAAAGTGATGCGCTGTGAATACTTTCCGGATGCACTGTATATACTGTATATAATAATATAGTGACATTTCTGAGGTCTTTTGAAACCCTCCCCAACAGTGCTGCACACGGAAATGTGTCTGTCCATCGCAGAGGCACTGCAAGTTCACAGCCTCTCCGTGTAACATGTCTGTTGCCCAGTTGGTGTTGCGGGGAACATTATAACCCAGCGACTGACCTAGCCCTGTCTCTGCACATTTGCTGTGTCTGTGTGCGTTGAAGTTGTATCTCCCATTTGAATGACTGTTCCTGTTTTGATTGGAATAAAGTTGGCTTTATTGAAGCCGTTGGACTTAGAGTCTTCTCTCATTTGCAAGACACTGACTTACATGTCACATGGTGTCAGAAGTGGAGTCCTGCACTGATAGATTCTCAGCAAGTACAACCAGGGATGCCCTGCAGATTATGAAAAACCTTCCTTCTGTAAGGCTTGATGATTATGACTTCCTGAAGGAACAGAATCTTCTCTGTCCAGCTATGGGTCACTTGGCTAAGTGACGTCAATTTTGGCTGTGGCAGATGGACCCAGGACTTAGCGGATCTGATCCTATGCTGGTTTTGTGGAGATACCTATGAGCGCATTGTGGGAAAGCTTGCTATTGACATAGTCTTGTTAGTGATAAACGAAGACCTTTGTGATGAGATGCTTCAGAACAACATTCACTCACTGCTACACCTGTCCCACAGACTGAAGGGTGCCCTAGCCACCTGTTAATAGAGGGGCTATCCTAACTTGGCGCCAATTTCAACCCAGCCATCACGACCCTGCCTGATGTCCAACCGCTGCAGCTACAGGTCGCAGTCCACCTCCTCCTCAGCCTCACCTTTCCTCAGAGCCGGATGCAAAATCCCAGCCCTATTGGACACTGGTAGTGACCTCTGCGTAGTTGGCTGTGACTTGTTCCAGGCGACTCCCTACACAAAGGCGAACTGGTGAAGATCCTCTGGGTTCGTGGAGACGTTAAAGAATAGGAGACTATTTTACTCCCTCTGAAATTTAAATGGAGAAACTTTAAAGTTTGGAGTGCCAAATCAGATAGTACACCCTGGCCTCTTTTAAGTGAGAAAAGGAATGACCCCTTCCCATGCTTCCTAGCCACCTGCAGAGCACCTCTGTCTGTAGTAGATAGAGAGGGGCTTGAGGCTGACAAGGTTGGTCAGGAAGCCAGCTTAGAGACTGAACCTGATTTGTTCAGTGAGAGTCCTGGACAATTGGAGGGCTCTTTGCATCAAGCACTCAAACCTTCAACCTCCAAAAGTCAGCTAGCAGCTATGGACCCCAAGGAAACAATAGCTGGACAAGAGCATGGTGCTGCGTCGGGCCCTGCACAAGTGGGGACTGACACTCTGACAGAGTTTGCATGCCTGCAACAAGCTGATAGCAGCCTTGACTTTGCATATGAACAAGCACATGTTGCAAACGATGCTTACTATATGCAGGAAGAGGACCCAAACTTCAAAACACCACATTTTTCGATTAAGGATGGTTTCTTATATCGGGTGATTTCTGATTGCATAGGGGAATGAATGGCAGATTGAGCAGTTGGTGGTCCCGAGTGGGCATAGAGAGACGGTTTTAAAAACTGCTCACACTCATGTCTTGGGGGGCCAGTTTGGCATGGAGAAGACAAAGGATCACATTTCAAAACACTTTTATGGCTGAATATTGGCCAAGATGTGGAGCAGTTTTGTAAAGCCTGCCCTGGCTGTCAAGTTCTTTCCACTCATAGACCTGCTGGGTCTCCCCTTTTACCAATGCCTATTTTGGATGTCCCCTTTCAGAAGGTTGGGTTAGGTATTGTTGACCCACTTCCCAGGAGTAAGAATGGTTATCAGTACATACCTGTTGCTTGGTGATGCAACAAGGTACCCTGAGGTGGCCCTCGGGGCCAATGCCCAAGCTGTTGCTAAGGATTAATCAGAAATATTCACACATATTAGCATTCCTCACAAGACCCGGGTATGCCCCTTCACGTCTTGCATCATGAAACAGCTGTGTGAAAACCCTGCAATTAAACAATTGAGCACCACTGTTTATCATCCACAGACGAATGACCTAACTAAAAGATTTAACAAGACTTTAAATTAGATGATTTGGTGGCTGCCCCATGATGACCCCACCTCCTGGGACACCGTGTTGCCTTTCCTCCTGTTTGCTGTTTGGGTGTCCCCCTAGGCATCCAGCAGCTGGAGTCCTCAATCGCGATACAGCATCAGCAGTGCAAACAAGAGGCACAAAGATGTAATTATGACAAGAAATGCAAACTTACCAAATTCAAAAAGGGCAATCAGGTACTGGTTTCGATCCTGTCTGACCCACATAAACTTCAAGTAAAGTGGCTGGGTCTGTCAGTTGTGAAAGGACTTATGTCTCCTGTAAATTATAAGTTCAGGGTTCCCAGCCATCAAAAGCCCATACAAATCTTAAATGTGAATCTTTTGAAAGAGTGGCACGAATCCCATGAGGTGCTGACCATGTCAGTGGCAGTCTCTCAGACAGTGGTTACTATTGGTGGTGATTTGATGGACACCCAGAAGACTGAGTTGCTGTCACTTATTGGAAGCAACTCTGATGTCTGTTTGGACTTACCCAGCCAGACAGAAATTGAGGAACCCAACATCATAACGGAACCCAGAGTTAAACTACAGCTACGCCCGTATCGTGGGTGACAAGGAAGGTGATAAACGAGGAGGTGAAGCAGATGCTTGCGCTGGGTTTAATTCACAAAAATAAAAGCAAATGGCAAAGCCTAATTGATCCCAAAACTGGATGGCTCAGTTCTATTCTATATAGATTTCAGACATTTGAATAAGATCTAGGGCGGTACGGTGGCGCAGTGGTAGCGCTGCTGCCTCACAGTTAGGAGACCTGGGTTCACTTCCTGGGTCCTCCCTACGTGGAGTTTGCATGTTCTCCCCGTGTCTGCGTGGGTTTCCTCCGGGCCCTCCGGTTTCCTCAATCAGTCCAAAGACATGCAGGTTAGGTGGATTGGCGATTCTAAATTGGCACTAGTGTGTGCTTGGTGTGTTTGTGTGTGTCCTGTGGTGGGTTGGCACCCTGCCCAGGATTGTTTCCTGCCTTGTGCCCTGTGTTGGCTGGGATTGGCTCCAGCAGACCCCCGTGACCCTGTGTTCGGATTCAGCGGGTTAGAAAATGGATGGATGGAATAAGATCTACAAGTTTAATGAATACCCAATGCTGTGTATTGATGACTTGATGGAGAAACTCAGCCAAGCCTTTTATATTTCCACTCTGGATCTCACAAAGTGGTACTGGCAGGTGCCCCTAGAGGAGTCCAATTGTAAGAAAACCGCATTTGCCATGCTGGATGGGTTGTTCGAATTCACCAGGCTTATTTTTGGTTTCCATGGTGCACCGTTGACTTTTCAGTAGATGACGGATTCAGATTCTGCGACCCCATTCTGCTTATGCTGGAGCATATCTTAATGATGTGGTCATTTTTAGTAATGATTGGAGGTTGTATCTCAACTGCCTGCAAGCATTGGTTAACAGCTTGAGGCTGGCTGGGTTGACAATAAACGCTAAGAAGTGTAAATTGTGGATATCGGAAAAATGTATTATTTGGGACACTCCATGGGAAACAGTTTGATTAAAACTCAGTTGAGCAAGGTGGTTGAGGTGCCTGTGTATCGCTGTCCAGAAACATAGAAGCAGTTTCGAGCTTTCCTTGGAATTGCTGGTTATTACAGATGATTAATTCAGAATTTTGCACATAAAATAGCTCCTCTCATGGCTCTGTCGAAGGGCAGAAAAAAAACGCACCATTATCTGGACTGAAGGTTGTGAGATGGCCTTCTCTGACTTAAAAGCCGCCTTGTCATCATTCCTGGTCCTGCGGAATCTTGACTTTTTTAAAGAATTCATTCTACAGACGGAAGCAAGTGCTTTCGTTTTGATGGCGGTGCTCTCTCAGTGTTTCGATGGGGAGGAACAGCCCACCACCTTTCTGAGCATGAAATTGCTCCCCAAGAAGTGTAATTATTCCACCATTGAGAAAGGATATTTGGCTATTAAGTGGGTTGTGGAGACCCTCTGCTAATACTTATGGGGTCAGCAATTTGCTCTGGTAACTGACCACGCTCCACTCCAGTGGCTCTACACATAGAAGGATCCAAATGCCTGTCTCACTCGCTGGTTAATTAGCTTGCAGCCATTTGCTTTTGATGTTCGCCACTATCTCAGTGCTGTGCATGTCATCACTAACATTCTCTCAGGTCTGGCCGAGCCTGGCTTAGGTGGTCACTTTGTCCATACCCGTGTGATTCTGTGAATGTAATTTTCCTCTGCCCCAAGGGTTGGCACTGTTGTCAAATGCCTTCTCTTCTCCTCCCTCTGCAGGACAGAAGTCTGACACATGTTCCACCTCTGACATCACTTCCATCATAAGTACTCCTGGACCTGCCTCTTCCTGCCTCAGTCTAATCTTGAACTCCCGTCTGCCAAGATATTCTCAATGTTTTTGTTTTCCTAAAAATGTACAGAGAACACGAAAGTGCCCCAACCCTTTAATGACTTGTTCTTGTATTTCTTACAATATAAAGTACTAGCCAACCCGCGGCGTAACATACGCCGCATAATTATGTATTGATGGGTGAACACTTGCTGAACAACACAGTTGTCCAAATGGGGTGGGTGTGTGGATACCACTGTGAGTGAATGAAAAGATGGACCTCTGGAGAGAGCAACATACAATTGTCCGTGACTGAAAGCGGGATCGTCTGTGACGATGGAGGCCACGCTGGTGAAAGTTACTTCGTCGGTAGGGATAAGTTTCAGCACTTGTTCATTAAGGTGTAGCGAGTCTTCGTTGTTGATGCTTAATATAGCTTGCGTACTGAGTTGTTCCGGAGTCAGAGTTGAGAACCACTTTTTTAATGTCTTTTAAGCACAGGGAAAAAAATTAACATGTGAAACATCCGTAATGTAATAAGCCACCAAGAAAAGTAACATTGCAACAATGCACGCTACGATCCGATCGCTGTAAACAGAAGTGAAAACAAAATCGAGGCCGGTGCATTCTTTAACTGCCTTGTAGCGCAATGGTAGTGCTGCTGTTTTGCAGTAATGAGACTGTGGAAGATTTTGGGTTCGCTTCCCGGTTTCTCCCTGTGTGGATAGCGCTTTGAATACTGAAAACACCGGTATATCAATGTAATGAAGTATTATTACTCTTATGTGTCCAGCGCTATCTCTCTCGCGCGCCTGTATGCGTGTGTCTGTCGCTCGCTCGATGCCCGTTTTCCTGCAGGCATACCAGTAAGTGAATGAAAAGATGGAACTCTGGAGAGAGCAACATACAACTGTCCGTGACTGAAAACTGGTTTTGGCAGATACATGCACATCTTTTTGAAAGTTTGGCCCTGTGCCTTATCAATTGTCATCGCAAAGGCAAATCTAACAGGAAATTGTCTTCGTGTTAAAGTAAAAGGCAAATTATCCGCGACAAACTGTTTTACACGCTGCATACCAACCCGCGGCGTAGTATACGCGCATAATCACGCCGCTTTTTTAATGTTTTTTAAGCAGAGGGAAAAAATTAACATTTGCAAAATCCGTAACGCCGCTTTCAGTAAGTACAATGCACACGCGTTTAATTTGTCAGCCACTTTTTGCTAGCCGTCTTTTCTGGTTTGGGCTGCTTTTGCAGTGTTACCGCTTGTGCATATTAAATCTTGAAATCCTTCGAGTAACTAATTAACTAACACCCACCCACCCAGCTTGTGAGAAAAAAAATGTGCCCGTTCTTTCATCATTTTGTTGCAGCCTATCAAAGACTTGCTGATCATGTTTTCTAGACTCAATATACAGTGGAACCTCGGTTCACAACCATAATTCGTTCCAAACCTCTGGTTGTAAACCGATTTGGTCGTGAACCGAAGCAATTTCCGCCATAGGATTGCATGTAAATACAATTAATCCATTCCAGACCATACGAACTGTATGTAAATATATTTTTTTAAAGATTTTTAAGCACAAATATAGTTAATTATTGCACCATAGAATGCACAGTGTAATAGTAAAAACATTGAATAACACTGACACAAACACCCAGGCTACCTGCTCAGCTGCATGCTCTCTCTCTCTCTCTCTCTCTCTCTCTCTCTCTCTCTCTCTCTCTCTCTCTCTCTCTCTCTCTCTCTCTCTCTCTCTCTCTCAGCAGCACGCGAGCCTCCCCAGCCCCCCCCTCTCTCTCTCTCTCTCTGCAGCATGTGAGCCTCCCCAGCCCCCCCCCCTCAGCAGCACCCGAGCCTCCCCAGCCCCACCCCTCTCTCTCTCTCTCTCTCTCTCTCAGCAGCACGCGAGCCCCCTCCCCCTCTCTCAGCAGCACGCGAGCCTCCCCAGCCCCCCCCCTCTCAGCAGCACCCGAGCCTCCCCAGCCCCCCCCCACTCTCTCTCTCTCAGCTGCACGCGAGCCCCCTCCCCCTCTGTCTCTCAGAAGCACTCGAGCCCTCTCTCTCTCAGTAACATTGCAGCAGTTGTATAAACACTTTTTTTTTAAATGAGTTTTAAGCACAGGGGGAAAAAAAGGAACATTTCAACAAATCCGAACTTTATTTAAAAGCCAAGCAAGATAGTAACATTGCAGGAGTTCACCATTTTTAATCAGGCGACTGACAGTAGTGGAGTCAGGCACAGAGAAGGTCAGCGGCTGAGAAAGCGTCTCGACTGTTGCAGGGCGGTGAAGCAGGTGAGACGCTAATGAAAAAGAGGCACAGAGCTTATTGGTTTTTAAAGACTGCTTCCTTCATTGTGTTTTAACCTCAGTTTTAAAGGATTGCACGGCTCTCTCTGTTGTGCTGCCTGTGTTTGTGTGACTCTGTCACGCTGCCTGTGTGTGCCTCTGTCTCTCTCTGGCGCTGCCTCTGTGTGAACCAAGGTTCCACTGAGGTTGACTAATGAAAAGTCAACGTGGCTCAGAGCTGCATGTGGACTGTGGCACAGACAAACAGAAATGACGGCATGTTTTCCGAGGCGTCGCGTCCGAGTTGGTGGGCGTGGCTCTGTGAGTTGTCGTCGTATCCAATGGGCTTAGAGTTGGTGGGCGTGGCTCCTTCCTGCGTGCGCCATGGGTGTCTTACTTGTCGGCAGCTTAGTGAATCCACGCCCCCTTCCGGTGTGCTTTCCATGGTTGTCTTGCCTTAGTGAATTATATATATAGATATTGGGGCACTGTATATAATGGGAAGTTCAATCACCCACTATTTGCCATTTAGTCAAAAACCTGAAATTTGGCAGAATTGTACCTCTGTGGCACTAGGTATCTGATAAGAAAAAAAATTTCAATATTTTAATATATAGGCTAAACCCCACCCTACAATTGAAAAACTAAATTCCCTAAAATCTCAAAAATGCCTTGATTGAAGTTTGGTAACATTCTAGACAAAATGAAAAATGACCTACCCGTGTTTTTTAATTTGCTGATATTTATTCATATTAAAATGTAAATGTGCTATGCTGATAGCTGGCTTTATGCAGATGAAGAATGAAACAGAACCGATTGCCAAACCACTAGAACAGCACCACTAACCAATAGGGTGGATGGACGACTGAAGGATTAGCCATGCCCCGGACAGGAAAAAAGAGACGTGATCATGTTTGGCATGTACAGTAAGGTGTGAAATGGAAGTTCAATAAAGATGCAAAGTTCAATGGCTAGCAAACACGCTATAAAGCAGGCACTGTTTCCATGAGTGTAGGTGTTGCTTCACTGGAAGCAAAAAGTGAGGAAGAGAGAATTAGATGAGAAAGAGGTGTCCTCTGATCCAAGACAGCACCAGTTTGAACTTAATGAATCTCTCATGAGCTACTCCATTCTAATATACATTTGCATCTGCAGACTTTGAAAGGAGACCATCCCCGACCCTCTAAAATCATTTACCTTTACATGCACACCTGCTTACTTTGAAATACAATGCTCCCACCACCCCCTCTCTCCAAAATTCTTTACATATACGTTCACATCTGTGAACTTTAAAGGAGGACCACATACAACTGATGAAAAGCATGAAAAGGAATACTTGAATAAATGATGTAAACAAATGAAAATATATATTACTCAAATTACACATTATTATTATTATTATTATTAATAATAATAATAATAATAATAATAAATATTGTTGCGGTGGGCTGGTGCCCTGCCCAGGGTTTGTTTCCTGCCTTGCGCCCTGTGTTATCTGGGATTGGCTCCAGCAGACCCCCGTGACCCCGTAGTTAGGATATAGCAGGTCGGATTATGGATGGATGGATGGATAAATATTGTATACAGAAAAGCACTGAGTTAGTTACATGGTACTTCTGTTACACTTGATTAACTGACAATACTTTAAATGAGGCCCAGTGTCTTACAAAATTTCCCTAGGTTGACACAGCTAGTCTATATATACATAATGCAAAGTTGACTGACTCATTCTCTCGCTTACTATTTCCCGTTGAGTTAAAAACCAGAAATTTGTCAAGATGGTACAACTAAAGCACAAGATATCCACTAAGAAAGGCCATTTCAATATTTAGGGCTAAAACCTTCCCTAAAATAGAAAAATTAAATCCCCCAAAATCTCACAAATGCTTTGACTAATTTGATTGGAATTTAGTAACATTATAGAAAAGAGAAAATAAGCCAACTCATATTTATTTATTTGTTTATACTTGTCACTAATAATGCGGTAGCAAGTGGGCTATTCTTAGCCACCACATACCTTTTTTACCTCAGGGCAGAAAACTGTTTGTGTGGAGAAATGGGGCTTGCAGTTGATGATATTTGTCAGAAATAATGCTGCAGTGAGTAGGCTATTCTTAGGCACTGTGTCTTTTTTTCAGCTGAGCACCAGGAACA
This sequence comes from Erpetoichthys calabaricus, assembly GCF_900747795.2. Taxonomy (NCBI): domain Eukaryota; kingdom Metazoa; phylum Chordata; class Cladistia; order Polypteriformes; family Polypteridae; genus Erpetoichthys; species Erpetoichthys calabaricus. Next base: position 150,005,451 of record NC_041396.2, read on the forward strand.
AAGAGAAGGAATTGTGCAGAGAAATGGGGGTGAAACCTTATGCAAATGAGTGCCACTGCCAAAAGCAAAGTGGAAGGATAAAAGTTCAGCGAAGCTCAAAGGAGATGTGCTTAGCAAGTTGCATCATTGGGTACATACAATACTCTTTATTCTGTCAGCTTCTTGTTACTCCTCATGGTGCAGTATAAAATACATACAAATTCGACAGAATGGGGTCATATCCAAGTTTGATTGTCAGGTGTGCATATATACGTATAATTTGAAGATCTGGGTGCTCTTGGTGGTGACATAGATGCCATATTGTGGAGAACTGGGGTGTCCCATTGGATGTCAGACCTTGATGTGTTGCTGTGGCCTTGTTAACAAAGCAGAAACAGGGTAAAAAACAAAAAAAAAGTACTCAGTAGTTAGTTACATAGTACTTCCGATATATCAAATTAATAGAACTATAAGGCCCATTGTTTTAAGAAATGTCCCAGCTGAAGCCGGATAACACAGCTAGTGTACATGTATGTGCATGTAAATGTGTATATATATATATATATATATATATATATATATATATATATATATATATATATATATATATATATATATATATATATAATATATATATATATACTGTATATACACATTTATTATTAGAAATACCTTAACACCTGGCACAACTATCAAATCAGCCAATTATGCGGTAGTAATGAGATGCTTAAATTCATGCATGTACAGGTCATGAACTTCAGTTAATGTTCACATCAATCACTAGAATGGAAAAAAATGTGATCTCAGTGATTTCGACTGGGGCATGCCTGTTACTGCCTGATGGGCTGGCTTGAACATTTTTCTAACTGCTGATCTCCTGGGATTTTCATGCACAATAGTCTTTAGAGTTCACTCAGAACGGTGCGATAAATATGAAAACATATCCAATGAGCAGCAGGTCTGTGGACAGAAAGGCCTTGTTAATGAGAGGTTGGTTCAAGTTGATAGACTACAGTAGCTCAGTTAAGCCCTCTGTGCAACTGTATAGAGCCGTCCAGAATGCACAACATGTTGAACCTTGAGGCGGATGGGCTTCAACTACAGAAGACCATGTCGGGTTCCTCTTTTGTCAGCCAATAACAGAAAGCTAAGGCTGCAGTGGGCACAGGCACAACAAAATTGGACAGTTGAAGACTGGAAGAATGTAGCCTGGTCTGATGAATTTCAGTTTCTGCTGAGGCACACAGTTGGTAAGGTCAGAATTTGGTGCCAACAGCATGAATCCATGGAGCCAATAGTGTCAGCATTCCAATTAATCGATCATCACTTGATGGTCACAGCCTGTTTGAGTATTGCTACTAACCACATGCATCCTTTCAATGGCCAAAATGTACACTTCTTCTAAAGGGTACTTCTAGAATGATAATACACCATGTTATAAATAAAATTTATCTCAAACTGGATTTATGAACATGACAATGAGTTCAGTGTTATTCAAGTAACCTTCCTAGTCAGTGGATCTGAATGCAATACAACAGCATGAATGTGCAGCTGACAGATCTACAGAAATTTTGTGATGCAATCTTGTCGACATGGTCCAGAATTTCAAACGAATGTTTCTAACATCTTGTGGAATCCATGCCATGAACAATTGAGGCTGTTTTGAGATCATAAATTGGCCCTACTAGTACTAGTACAGTGTTCCCAATAATTTGTTCAGTGGATATATGTATACTGTATATATATATACTGTATATCTATATGAATGTTCTTGTGTTTGTCCAGCCAAAGATCTGGAGTGACCTGAAAATCACTACCTACTCATTGTCTTCATCCAGCCTGACAGAGATTGAGAGGATCATCAGAAAAGAGTGGCAGAAGATCTCGAAATCCAGGTGTGTGAAGCTTGTCATCATACCCAAGAAAACTCTAGGCTGTAATAATTGACAAAGGTGTTTCAATAAAGTTTCCAGATCTGGACCAGGGCATTACTGAGCTCATGGACAGTCTGAGGTGCAACCTTGTGGCATCAGATAACTGAAACATAATGTCCCATAGGTGTTCCATTGGAATTAGGTCAGACAAGCATGGGGGTCAGTCAATGGTATCAATTCCTTCATCCTCCAGGAACTGCCTGCATACTCTTGCCACATGAGGACGGGCATCGTTGAAAAGCACAGGGTGCCAGTGGTGGACCTGGTGTCCTGGGGGATCTCCTCCCAGATCTGGACCAGGGCATCACTGAGCTCATGGACAGTCTGATAATTCTGGTGTACTATGGCAAATGCCAGTAGAGCTCCACGGTGCCGTGCCATGAGCACAGGGCCCATTACAGGACGTCGAGCCCTCAGGCCACCCTCATGAAGTCTGTTTTTGATTGTTTGGTCAGAGACATTCACACCAGTGGCCTGCTGGAGGTCATTTTGTAGGTGTCTGGCAGTGCTCATCCTGTTCCTCCTTGCCCAACGGAGCAAATACTGGTCCTGCTGATGGGTTAAGGACCTTCTACAGCCCTGTCCAGCTCTCCTAGAGTAACTACCTATCTCATGGAATCTCCTCCATGCCCTTGAGAATGTGCTGGGAGACACAGCAAAACATATTGATGTGCCTGCCATCCTGGAGAAGTTGGACTACCTGTGCAACTACCTCATGCTACCAGTAGTGACACTGACCGTAGCCAAATGCAAAACTAGTGAAAAAACAGTCAGAAAAGATGAGGAGAGAGAATTGTCAGTGGCCTCCACCTGTTAAACCATTCCTGTTTTGGTGGTCGTCTCATTGTTGCCCCTCTACAATAACAACAACATTTATTTATATAGCACATTTTCATACAAACAATGTAGCTCAAAGTGCTTTTACATGATGAAGAAAGAGAAAAAAGACAAAATAAATAATTAAAATTAGGGAACACTAATTAACATAGAATAAAAGATAAGGTCCGATGGTCAGGAAGGACAGAAAAAACAAAACAAAAAAAAAAACTCCAAACGGCTGGAGAAAAAAATAAAATCTGCAGGGGTTTCAGGCCACAAGACCACCCAGCCCCCTCTAGGCATTTTACTTAACATAAATGACCTCATCAGTCCTCACTGTATTCAGGGTTCTCATGGAAGAATTTGATGATGATGATGGTCATGTGGACTTCTGGCCTTTAATTCATCAATGTAAGAACATCACGGTGCTTTGATTAGGTGGTGATTGCCAGCACAGAAAACTGGGAAAAGAACAGAAGAGAAAGTAGGGGTTAGTATGGGTTTTGGAGCCACCATGAATAATAATGATAATTAATTGAATATACAGAGCATCAGGATTAAACTAAGATGAAGCTATGAGAAAGCCATGTTAAAGTAATGAGTTTTCAGCAGTGTTTTAAAGTGCTCCAGTGTATTAGCCTGGTAAATTCCTATTGGTAAGCTATTCCAGATTTTAGGTGCATACCAGCAGAAGGCCGCCTCACCACTTCTTTTAAGTTTAGCTCTTGGAATTCTAAGCAGACATTCATTTGAAGATCTAAGGTTACAATTTGGAGTGTAAGGTGTAAGACATTCCAAAATTTATGATGGAGCAAGATTATTTAAGGCTTTGTAAACCATAAGCAGTATTTTAAAGTCAATTCTGAATGACACAGGTAAGCAGTGTAGTGACATCAAAACTGGGGTGATGTGCTCGGATTTTCTTTTCCGAGTTAAGATTCTAGCAGCTGCATTCTGCACTAGTTGCAATCGATTGATGTCTTTTTTGGGTAGTCCTGAGAGGAGTGCGTTACAGTAATCTAGTTGACTGAAAACAAAAGCATGAACTAATTTTTCAGCATCTTGCAATGCTATAAGAGGTCTAACTTTTGCTATATTTCTTAAGGGAAAAAATGCTGTCCTAGTAATCTGATTAATATGTGATTTAAAATTCAGGTCAGAGTCAATACTTACCCCTAAATTCTTTACCTCCGTCTTGACCTTTAATCCTAATGCATTAAGTTTATTTCTAATAACCTCATTATATCCTAGTTAATTTCATTAACACCAAAGCAGCTGAAACTGATTAACAACCCCTTCTACTACTTAACTGACCTGATCAATATCCAAGACGTTTCATTGACTCGATGCTATACTCTGATTAAAAAGTGTTCCTTTAATTATTTTGAGCAGTATGTACATATATATATATATATATATATGTATATACATTAATATATTAATAATAAATTATATAATTCATTTATTAATAATACATTAATATATATATGTATGTATGTATATATATATATATATATATATATATTTATATTTATATATACTAGGGGGCTTTGCCTCCTACTCACTTCGCTCGCCCACCCCCACTTCACGTCTCTGCCACTCACGTTGTGAAGAGGGGGCTGAACACACACTAAGGAGATGCAGACGGAGCAGCTGCTGGTACCGAGCTGCGTGTTCTGCATGTCACACTGCGCGTCAATCATTTAAAAGCCTGTACAGCAGCTGTACTTTTGTCTCACTTCCTTGTCTCGTGGGACGTTAAAGTTGATCCGAGAAATTTTAAGTAGGGCGTGACGTGCAAGAAATCTCACGAGACTTCAAAGCGTCTCTCCGAGATGATCACGTCTCGACCCAAAATCTTTTTAAATAATAGATCTATACTAATAAAAGGCAAAGCCCTCACTGACTGACTCATCACTAATTCTCCAACTTCCCATGTAGGTAGAAGGCTGAAATTTGGCAGGCTCATTCCTTACAGCTTACTTACAAAAATTAGGCAGGTTTCATTTCGAAATTCTACGTGTAATGGTCATAACTGGAACCTGTTTTTTGTCCATATACTCTAATGGAGGAGGCGGAGTCACGTATCGCGTCATCACGCCTCCTACGTAATCACATGAACTAAAAACAAGGAAGAGATTTACAGCACGAGTCAAACGCGGGAACGAAGGTAAATGACGTTAATTTTTGAGTGTCTTTTAATACTGTGTAAGCATACATATTAACACATGTGCAATTAAACGTGTGCATTTACGGGGTGATTTCTCAGGCTTAAAAGCTCGCCTTTTATCAAACGCGGGAACAAAGGTAAATAACGTTAATTGTTGAGTGTCTTTTAATACTGTGTAATTATACATATTAACACATGTGCAATTAAACGTGTGCATTTACGGGGTGATTTCTCAGGCTTAAAAGCTCGCTTTTTATTAAAGAGGTAAATGCAAACTGTTTTCATTCTGAAGGGCACAAACCACGTTAGATTTCATGCTCAAGAGTAAACTCAGCACACAGCTTGGTCATATTACAACCGGTTCATTTTCCTCAGTTTAAAAAGGTTTACTTTTCTTCTTAATAAAATTTTTAAAGCAGTACTTCGCCGCTGCGAAGCGCAGATATTTTGATATATATCAAAATATATTGCGTCATCACTCCTCCCACGTAAGCACGTGAACTGACCCGCTGCCGTTTGCAATGCCATATTCGCGAGATACAAGTTTAATGAGAAGACACGAGGTATAAACGACAGTTTGGATCACTTTGTAATAGAGTTAAAATTGCTGTAGCGAGAAACTTTTAACTGCCGGGTCATTAAATAAACCCGTGGACATCACAACATCACACAAGACAGCGGCTCACGTGAAGTGACTGAACGCAGCAGGAGTGATCACTTCGATGAATCAAACCTGTTCAAAAAACACATTACACAATTGATAAGGTACGAAAACAATATGAAACCGATTGTGGATTTGCGTACAGCCACTGAAACTTTGTGACGGCACGAGACTTCAGGTCACGTGTCTGCAAAAGTACGTCATTGAGGCAACTATTTTTACTGGCGGTGGCTCAGGGGAGAGAGTTTTTATTCCTCGCATCCCCGTTATACCCTCTGATCTCCCATTTCAATTCAAACGCCTCCAATTTCCACTAAGGCTCTGCTTAGCAATGACAATTAATAAGTCTCAGGAACAGACCCTACAAAAGGTTGGCATTGATTTGAGGCAAGATTGATTTTCACATAGCAAACTGTACGTTGCATGCTCAAGAGTAAGCTCAGCACACAGCTTGGTCATATTACAACCAGAGGGGTGAACTGACACCGTGATATACAAAGAGATCCTTAACAAATAATTATTGATTCATTTTTCCTCAGTTTAAAAAGGTTTACTTTTCTTCTTAATAAAAATATTAAAGCAGTACTTCGCCGCTGCGAAGCGCGGGTATTTTGATATATATCAAAATATATCGCGTCATCACGCCTCCCACGTAAGCACGTGAACTGACCCGCTGCCGTTTGCAATGCCATATTCGCAAGATACAAGTTTAATGAGAAGACACTTTTAACTGCCGGGTCTTAGGTAACATTTAATAAACCCGTGGACATCGCAACATCACACAAGAGAGCGGATCACGTGAAGTGACTGAACGCAGCAGGGGTGATCACTTCGATGAATCAAACCTGTTCAAAAAACAAATAACACAATTGATAAGGTACGAACAGAATATGAAACCAATTGTGGATTTGCGTACAGCCACTGAAACTTTGTGACGGCACGAGACTTCAGGTCACGTGTCTGCAAAACAACCTCATTGGGGCAACTATTTTTACTGGTGGTGGCTCAGGGGAGAGAGTTTTTATTCCTCGCATCCCCGTTATACCCTCTGATCTCCCATTTCAATTCAAACGCCTACAATTTCCACTAAGGCTCTGCTTCGCAATGACAATTAATAAATCTCAGGGACAGACCCTACAAAAGGTTGGCATTGATTTGAGGCAGGACTGCTTTTCACATGGCCAACTGTACGTTGCATGCTCAACAGTAAGCTACCACACAGCTTGGTCATATTACAAGCAGAGGGGCGAACTGACAGCGTGCTATACAAAGAGATCCTTAACAAATAATTATTGATACATTTTCCCTCGGTTTAAAAAGGTTTACTTATCTTCTTAATAAAAATTTTAAAACAGTACTTATATATATGTAGATATGTATATATATATAAATATGTATATATATATATATATATATATATATATATATATATATATATATATATATATATATATATATATATATATATATATATATATATATACAGTGGTGTGAAAAACTATTTGCCCCCTTCCTGATTTCTTATTCTTTTGCATGTTTGTCACACAAAATGTTTCTGATCATCAAACACATTTAACCATTAGTCAAATATAACACAAGTAAACACAAAATGCAGTTTTTAAATGATGGTTTTTATTATTTAGGGAGAAAAAAAAATCCAAACCTACATGGCCCTGTGTGAAAAAGTAATTGCCCCCTTGTTA